>NW_024074051.1:0-3469 GCF_014754425.2 Oryx dammah
GTGTCCACAATATCAAACGATACGCCTCTGGAAATCCTAGCTGGCCACGAGATTCACAGTTTAAGAAATGGCTTCGGAACTTATTCAAACGTGGCAAGTCTTTCAGGATTCTGAGCGCAGTTTTTTCAAGCTACTCAATGACATGGGAAAGGTGGGGGGATGTTCTAATGTGAAAGAAATGTAAAAGAGACCCAAGTCACGTAATAATAACCCTACATAGTGTCTCAAAGAAGACTATGGTGAGAAAGAATGTTTTAGGTATTTGAGGAACTTTTGGATATTTGAGAACAAATGTTATCCGACTTTTTGGTATTTAATTGTTCATCGAAGTCTATAACAATCCTTTGTTCTTGTATCTTATCATTTGTAATGTCTTCTCCTTCATTTAGAATTTTACTTCAATCCTTTCTTTTTCTTGATGAGTCTTGTTAAAGATGTGTTTATATTTTTAAAAAACAGAGCTTATTAGTTTCATTGATATTATGTTATTTTTTTAGTTTCTATTTCATTTATTTCCATTCTGTTCTTTGCCTTCCTTATATTAATTTTGGGCTTGGTATGTTCTTATTTTTCTGGTTCTTTATCAGGTTGCTTATCTGAGAGCGTTCTTTTTTCTTAATGGACACATTTATTGTTATAAACTTTCCTCTGAGAACTTCTTTTGCTCCATCTGTTAAGTTTTGGTGGTATTCATTTTCTTTCTTTCTCTCTCTCTCTCTTTTTTTTTTTTTTTTGGTGCCTAATATCTATTGTTTAGCTGCTGTGCTATAAAACCCATCATAGTGTCATGCCAAAAGGTGCAAGTTTCTTTTATCTGACTTTCAGGTGCTAGTAGAAAATGAATGTAAGACATGCTGGAGCAAAACAGGAGCAAAAAGCACTGAAGCTTGCAGAGGCCACTTCCACCTAGTAAAGTCCCCACATGTAAGCTTGCCGCCCAGAAATAGAGAGAGCCATGGTGTGCTCTACTTGTGCATCCTGAAATAATCCCAGAGCTGCATGTTAGAGAGAGTTCCTTCAGTCCCTTCTGTCTGTAACTCAAATGTACAGAACGAAACTAGCTCCTCAGGCAGTATCAAAGCAGCTTTCCTCCTGTCACAAAAATTTCGAGAAGTGTGAGACTTAGAAGTGAAGCCCCAGTGGGGCAGTGGGGTCAGAGCCCACAGCAGGAGCCCAGAGGAGAGGCTTACCAGCCTCCACTCTCACACACCACACACCTTGTTTAGAACAGGTTACTCTGAATCAGCAGGAAATCCCAGGCACAGTTAGAGCACACAACGACCCGTTCACTGTCTGGGGAGCGCTGAGTGTGGCCACCACTTTTCAGGGTGTAGCGACGTAGCAGGGACTGGACACCACGCTTCCTGTCACTGTGGCATTTACAGCCGAGCAACATCTGAGGTAGCACCGCATTTATAAAGAGGCAGAAGCCTGGTTTTGGTAGATTTGATTGTCAGAAAAAGAGATCGCACCCTTTACACTTTACTGTCCTTGTATTTTCTGTATTTGTGTTTTTGCATCAATTTGTCCTCCTAGGACTCCAACTCAGACCAGTTATGTAGTAGTTTAAGAAACAGCAGCACTCCACAAGCTGGCTCCAATACCCTTTTTTTTTTTTTTTTTGGTGGGTGAAGTAGCATAATCCACTAAATCCCTCAAGTTTTGGTACTGCTCTGTCATCTGGGAGTGCTCTAGGAACTGTGAATTAGAAAAAAGTTGACAAATAAGTTAGCAATCCCAGTGAGGTTGTTCGGATGTCTGGGTCACATGTGTCCCCAGTTCTGTTCTGAGATATTCCATTGACTATCGACGCTGAGACACCATGTCTTATGTTGACCTGGCCTTTGTAAACCAGGGGGGTCCTGGTCAAAAATGTGGTCAGCATTCCACTGCAGAATCATGGTATCTCCCTAAGAGGAATGTTAACCTTGGTTTCCATCACTAATTGAGAAGATAGAATAGAAGGTTTAAATGCTGGCTCCAGCATTTACTAGCAGTACGACCCTGAGAACTTAAGCAAGTTAATATAACCTCTCTAAACTATTGCTTTAGTTCATTATCAATAAATGAGGCTAATAATATTTACCTTGTAGTGCTGCAATGGTTAAATGATAAAGTCCATGGTAGAGGGTTCATATACACTGTGGGCTTCCCTTGTGGCTTAGCTGGTAAATAATCTGCCTGCAATGCGGGAGACCTGGGTTCAATCCCTGGGTTGGGAAGATCCCCTGGAGAAGGGAAAGGCTACCCACTTCAGTATTCTGGCTTGCATTTAACATGTACCCCGGGGGGCCCCTCACATGCTGATTCTGGACTTGGCCATGTGATGAGCCTTGACCAGTGGAGCATTAGCAAGAGTGATGCAAGTGAAAGCCTGGTAAGTCCTTGCACACTGGGCTCTGTTTTCTTGGAATCCACCTGCCATGCTGTGAAGAAGCATAAGCAGCCATGTGGAGAAGCCCACTTGGAGGAGAATGGAGGCCTTGAGCCAACTCCCAACTGGGCTCCCAGCCTGCAGCCACTACCGATTTCCATCCATCTGTACGAGTCCATGTTAGATCTTCTAGACATCCAGCTCAAAGCCAGCAACATTCTTGAAGCCTAGTAACCTTGAAGCCTAGTAACCTTGTGGTCAAGCCCCAGAGCTGTAAGAAGGAAGAAGAAATTGTGAGCAGCCATTAAATTTGGGGTGATGTGTTAGGCAGCAGTTGAAAGCTAAAACAGAGCCATTACCTCCAAGTGGAGTCCTGCCACCACAGGTGGCATTGATTTTGTGTCTGGTGGAAGAGTGGAGAAGTTTGGAGGAATGACAAAGAGACTGTTTGGTGGAGGCTGAAACGCAATGGAGGCTATCCTACTGGAAGCTGCAGGAAAGAGAACTTGAGTTATATAGCCGCAGAACAGTTACCAGAACTATGCCGGTGGAAATATGGCAACTAGAAGAGGTGCCTCATGAACTTGGGGTCTGGCTAAGGAGATTCCTGGACAGGATGCTGAAAGTGTCATCTGCCTCCTTTTAGATACCTGTGGTAAAGTCCAGGAGGAGCTACTTGAGCTAAAGAAGGAAATGTTAGATTTCAAGCAAATTTAGAAGAACTAAAAAGGCACTAGAACTTGTGGGTTTGATAACAAAATTGCTTTCATCTTTCCAAGGAAAATTTCTCAACTTGAAAAATGGCCTTGGTTTGAAGATGAAATCCAGAGTGCTGTTAGTAAAACGTGACCTCAGGGTCAACGTCTCTGTTAAAACATGAGCAAGATTTAAGGAGTATCTCAGTGATCCTCTCAGCTAAACAAGAAAACTTCTAAGAATCTTAAAGGTGGCATGTAATGCAGAACTACCAGATCATCCAGAAGAACTGGGAGAAATGTTACATTGTTATTAAGTCTTTAAATATATGGGTGGTTTCTTATGCAGCAACAGATCAGCCAAACAGGTCACTAATGGTTTTTAGATGCACTTGTATAA
>NW_024074052.1:0-3469 GCF_014754425.2 Oryx dammah
TCAGGCCACCCCAGAACACACCTCTGGAGTGCTGCGACGGTCACTCTCCTCAGGAACCTAAAGAACCAATCTCCGGTGACAGCAGGACATCCCTAGGTCTCGGCTCCATCAGGACTGTCTCCGCCAGCGTAGCCGGTGTCTCGTAGCTCTGCCTCGATCCCGGCGGCTGAGTCACAACCCTCCTGAAGGTCTCGCCGAAGCTCCAGAGGGGAGGGACAATATAAAAGCGGCCGCCAGGTGGCTCCCGACAACCGGCTCGAACGTCCCGAGGACGAGTCTCATTCTCCGGCCGCCGAGGACGTCACAGCGCTGGCAGCCCAAACGTCCAAGCTCAGCCTGCAGCCGCCGCTGCCGAGCGACGGGACGCGATGCGACGCGACCCCGGCCACAGAGGAAGGGAGAAGAGCTGGGAAATATCTCCTCAGGAGGCTTACATGAAGGAGACGTGCTCCCCCACGTGATTCCAGGGTGGTGGCAGGACATTCCACAGAGACGCTGGCAGTGGGCCTTGCACGGGGCGATGTCGGCAGAGAGAGTGGCACAAGTGACATCCCAGCTCACCTGGCCCCCTCCCCCGAAAGAGGAAGGGAGGGACCGGCAAAGCGAAACCAGGCAAGCGCTGCTCGGAGAAGAAAGCAGGACTTTTGAAAGCAGACACAGACACACAAGCCCAGGAGCAAGAAAGGAAAAGGAGACACTTGGAACCCCAACAAGAGAAAGCAAAACTCAACCTGGGTAGAGACCGTGACAAAGTCCAAAGACAACAAACCCAAGCATGCGCAGGTGGGTGGGGAAAGTGCACTTTAGGTCAGGAGAACATGGATTTCAAAATACCTGGCCACAAACACTGGAATGGCAGGCGGCCGGGTGGTCTGGGGTGGCAGGGCTGCGGGGGTTGAAGGGTGGGGGCCTGGGGGGTGGGGGCGTGGGGGGGTGGGGGCCGGGGGGGTGGGTTGAAGGGCATGGCGATGAGGAGGACCGAGTCAATACGGATCCACTAAATAAACCCCGGGTTCAATGACAACAGCCAATTACATGAATAAACAACTTTTTGAAGTAGAACAGAAGCGAAATGAAACAAAACCACCCGGCAGAAAAATCAAGTCATAGAACTGCTCTGGCAACTTAAAAGTCAGAGAGAGAGAGAGAGAATACATACACATGTGCATATATGCATGTACATATGTATACGCATGCATATTCGCATCTATATATACGTGCACACATGCATATGAGCATGAAGGGCATGCTCACATACACTCATGTGTTGGCATGTGCACGTGTATATGCCTAAGCATTTATAGTATGTGTGTATGCTTACATGTATATACATATACACACGCATATATACACATATGTACACTGAAACACACAGGCATGAATACACATCCTCATATGTGCAGATACATCGATATATATACGCACATAAATATAAATAAATGCGGACGTGTCAACGCATATAGATTCACACATGTGTATATGTGTGATGTATATGCACAGGTGTGTATGCACGTATATGTGTACACATACATTGATGCTTACCTATACAAATATCCATGTGTGTGCAGACTTATATGTACACACATATACGTACATATGTACACATACATACACGTCTACATATAGCGTATATACGTCCGCACAGACATACAAGTGTATATGTGTATACATACACACAAGTATATATAAGTAAACATACATGTGAAAGGTTGTTGTGAATCCCCATGCAAAGACTCTGGGATTCTTGGCCCCCGGAGAAGAATTCAATATGGGGCCAGAGATGAGGCTTGATCCCTCAGAGCTTCTGTGTAATAAAGTTTTTATTAAAGTATAAAGGAGATAAAGCTGTTGACATAGGCATCAGAAGGGGGCAGAAAGAGTGTCCCCCTGCTAGTCTTCAGTTGGATGTTATATAGTCACTAGCAGTCTGTTAATGAAAGAAAGGAATCTCTTAAAACTCAAAATGGCACCAGGCCCCTCACCCATAAGATGCATTTTGTGATAATCTTGGCACCAAATGGGCCATAAAATGATTAACTTGAATCTTGAAGAAGGGTAAATCACCATACAAATAGTTTCATTTACACAGATTAGAGGAACAATATCTGAGTATAACATACTGGTTTGTCAAGTAGGTTCTGAGCCAAAAGGCAGAACCAACTTGAAGACAGAGTTTGGAGTAAACGTATAGTACATTAGCATAGCTTAAGATAAACATTTCCATAAGAAAAAGGCATTGGTTAACTTCAGGTGAAACTAGGTGTCACTATGGCAACACAGAATTTTAAGAGAAACCTTTTAAATTTGTATAGAGAAGGGAAAAATATCTCTAGTTTGCTTCCTCCTGCCGATTGAGAGAGATAAAAATGTCTGACACTTGCAGGCTATTTCCTCCGTTTGGAGACCCCTGGCCTTTCTGCCTGTTATCCTCTCACATGTATGTACATATGTACAGGTGCATGTGGGTGTGTATCTGTGTATACATAGATGTGCATAGATGCACACACACATATACACATATGCAAACGCTCCTGTACATGCATGTGTATACATCACACACATATAAGTCAGTGTACATGTGCATATGTGCATATACACATGTGTCTGTGTAGATGTCTACATGTGTGCATGTGTGTATATATAGGTGTATATATGTACATATATATATATACTCACAGACATACACGTATGTATGCAGATGGAAACACACATCCATGTGAGTGTGTGTGTGTGTGTGTGTGTGCAGGCACTTGCACAAGCCCGTATATACGGTTAAGGCAACAAGCATTTTGCAAACGGGGCTTTTCTGTCCAAAACTGATCAAGGCGTCAGACAACTCAACCTCCAAAAGGGAAACAACCCTCGATGAGTGAAGTGGGAAGGAGGCCCAAACACCTTTATTCAAAATAAAGGTAAAACAGACAGACACACAGAAGCACAAGGCAGAAAACAAATCAATGGCAGGGCTGGGCTGGGCTGGGGCTGCCAGGGGTTGGGGGTGGGGGTGAGCTCAAGGAAGCACCCCAGGGCGTTTATCTGGACAATGATAATTCTAATTCGGAGGGGAAAGGCCCAGGAGCTGGATTCACAATGGCAACAGCAATTTCGAAACATCAGAACACAGTGGCTCCTGATAGATAGACTGCGTCTTTTCTGCAGCTGAGAAAAATGGTGGCGGACTCGGAGAGATCAGATCTCATCACCTGGAACCTCACAGAGAGAGAAACCATATCACTAGGGAAAAGAGTCTTGTGATCCCTCGGAACACTCCACCAAAGATTGCCCATTCAACCCAACCCAGCAACTGTATGGAGTGCCCACAGATGGGACAAAGAAGAAATGGACGTATGTATGTGTGGTATCGACACCTATACCTAGGTAGACATCGGTACAAACATAATGAGAGAAATCTCTGTCTGTGTGCCTATGCCTATATCTGTCCTATTCATGTTGTGCACACATGCACATG
>NW_024074053.1:0-3468 GCF_014754425.2 Oryx dammah
CGGCAATCTTGATTCCAGCTTGTGTTTCTTCCAGTCCAGCGTTTCTCATGATGTACTCTGCATATAAGTTAAATAAGCAGGGTGACAATATACAGCCTTGACATACTCCTTTTCCTATTTGGAACCAGTCTGTTGTTCCATGTCCAGTTCTGACTGGTGCTTCCTGACCTGCATACAGATTTCTCAAGAGGCAGGTCAGGTGGTCTGGTATTCCCATCTCTTTCAGAATTTTCCACAGTTTATTGTGATCCACACAGTCAAAGGCTTTGGCATAGTCAATAAAGCAGAAATAGATGTTTTTCTGGAACTCTCTTGCTTTTTCAATGATCCAGCTAATGTTGGCAATTTGATCTCTGGTTCCTCTGCCTTTTCTAAAACCAGCTTGAACATCTGGAAGTTCACGGTTCACATATTGTTGAAGCCTGGCTTGGAGAATTTTGAGCATTACTTTACTATCATGTGAGATAAGTGCAATTGTGCAGTATGACATTAGTATCTTTTAATGATTTTTTTATTTGGCTGCTCTGTGTCTCAGTTGTGGTCTGTGGGATATAGTTCCCTGACTAGGAATTGAGTCTGGGCTCCCTGCTTTTGGAGGGTGGAATTGTAGCAGCAGGACCACCAGGGAATTCTGGATATTCATATTTTTATTTGGTCTCTCTTTTTTTCCTTTTTATAAAATGTGTTATCATCAATTTACAATGGTACATTGCTATCTTCTGTACAATAAACTGAATCATTTACATGTATACATATGTCTACTCCCCTTTGAGCCTCCCTCCCACCCCTTCATTCCTCCTCTTGAGGTTAATGCAGAGCACAAAGCTGAGCTCCGTATGCTACACAGCCGCTTTCCACTAGCTATTTGTTTTACACATGATAGTGTATATATGTCAGTGCTAGTCTCTCAGTTTGTCCCCTCCACTCCTTCCCCTGCTGTGTCCACAAGTTCGTTCTCTATATCTGTGTGTCTGTTGGAGTTCTGCAGGTAAGTTCATCAGTACCATTTTTCTGTATTTGCTCAATCCTATTCATACTGTAGCCTGCAAGGCTCCTCTGGCAGTGGACTATATCCTGCCAGGCTCCTCTGCCAAAGGGAATTCTCCACACAAGTATACTAGAGTGGGTTGCCATAATATTCTCTAGGGTATCTTCCCAAACCAGGGATCAAACTCAGGTTTCCCACATTGCAGGCAAATTCTTTACCATCTGAGCCACAAGGGCAGCCCCAAAATTGTGGAATGGATAGCCTTTCCTTTCTCAGGCTATCTTCCCAACCCAGGAATTGAACTGGGGTCTCCTGCCTTACAGGAGGATTCTCTACCAGCTGAGCTACTGTTGGAGAAACCAGTGCTCAGGAAACCAAGCACCACACTCAGAGAGTTGGAGGATTCAGGTTTATAACACCAGTGGGCCCAGAGGAGTTAACACTCCAAGCTCTGAGTCCTGAACAAAGGTATTACAGGGTTTTTACAGACAGACTGTAGTTGGCAACACTAGTCGTTAATAGGCTGGTTTAAACTAAGGGGTTTCACGTGTGCAAGAACAATGGTCAAGATAGGGAGGGGGATGCCTGGCCCGGACAGGCATGATGAAGCAAGTTTGCAGGGGCTGGGCGATTGCAAAGAGCAGGACAAGGGTGAGTGAACTAAACTCCAGCTCCTAGTATTGCATGTCCCCAGTTGCTGAGACTACATAACCTACATAATCTAGACGTTATAAGGGGCCAGCTGAGTTACAGAGGCAGAAGGTGAAGGAGGTTATGTAAAATTTTAATATTTCTTCTTCATTCCCCCCTCTGGATGCTTCTATCATTTGTTGCATAAAGCATCATCTCATGTTTTTCATACGATATTCAGAGTTCTGCATCTTTTAGGGGACTATATTGAAATATTAACATTTATATTAACATTTATATTGAAATATTAACATTTATGGATTCAATCCAAGAGGTTAGGAAGTGGGTAATTGCATTGAGCATACAAGGGCCAAACAAGAGGGCCACAAAGAACATGAAGAGAGGACCGGTTAAAGGGAGAAGTCACAATGTCCAGCTCCAGGTATTGTTCCATTTACCCCAGGAATTAACCAGTTTCTCTCTCCTTTATATGATTTGTTCCCCTAGGTGTTGGGCCATGTCCCTGGCTATTTCTGATAGGTTTACATAAAAGCAGCATTTCTCTTTCAAGAACAGGCAGAGAACTCCCTTTTCAGCTGTCAGTAGGTCTCAGTTCAGTTCAGTTCAGTTCAGTTCAGTCACTCAGTCGTGTCTGACTCTTTGTGACCCCATGAATCACAGCATATCAGGCCTCCCTGACTGTGACCAACTGCCAGAGTTTACTCAAACTCATGTCAATCAAGTCAGTGATGCCATCCAGGCATCTCATCCTCTGTCATCCCCTTCTCCTCCTGCCCCCAATCCCTCCCAGCATCAGGGTCTTTTCCAGTGAGTCAGCTCTTCGCATGAGGTGGCCAAAGTATTGGAGTTTCAGCTTTAGCATCAGTCCTTCCAAAGAGCATCCAGGACTAACCTCCTTTAGGATGGACTGGTTGGAACTCCTTACAGTTGAAGGGACTCTCAACAGTCTTCTCCAACATCACAGTTCAAAAGCATCAATTCTTTGGCACTCAGCTTTCTTCACAGTCCAACTCTCACATCCATACATGATCAATGGAAAAACCATTGCCTTGACTAGACGGACCTTTGTTGGCAAAGTAATGTCTCTGCTTTTTAATATGCTATCTAGATTGGTCATAACTTTTCTTCCAAGGAGTAAGCGTCTTTTAATTTCATGGCTGCAGTCATCATCTGCAGTTTTTTTGGAGTCCCCCCAAATAGTCTGACACTCTTTCCTTTGTTTCCCCAGCTATTTGCCATGAAGTGATGGGACCAGATGCCATGATCTTCGTTTTCTGAATGTTGAGATTTAAGCTAACTTTTTGACTCTCCTCTTTCACTTTCATCAAAAGGCTCTTTATTTCCCTTCACATTCTGCTATAAGGGTGGTGTCATATGCATATCTGAGGTTATTGATATTTCTCCTGGCAATATTTTTTTAATTTTTATTTTTACTTCATTTTGCTTTACAATACTGTATTGGTTTTTGCCATACATTGACATGAATCAGCCACGGGTGTACATGAATTCCCAATCCTGAAACCCGCTCCCTACTCCCACCCCATATCATCTCTCTGGATCATCCCCGTGTACCAGCCCCAAGCATCCTGTATCCTGCATCAAACATAGACTGGCGATTCATTTATTACATGGTAGTATACATGTTTCAATGCCATTCTCCCAAATCATCCCACCCTCGCCCTCTCCCACAGAGTCTAAAAGTCCGTTCTATACATCTGTGTCTCTTTTGCTGTCTCGCATAGAGGGTTATCATTACCATCTTTCTAAATTCCATATATATGTGTTAGTATACTGTATTGGTGTTTTTCTTTCTGGCTTACTTCACTCTG
>NW_024074055.1:0-2416 GCF_014754425.2 Oryx dammah
TCGATTTAGTGGCCTCTCCACTGCCCTGGTGCTTTGGTCGTTTTCCTTTTTCCTCTGCCTCTCCTGGGACTCCAGGGCTGCCCTGTCCCTGGGGGCCCCGAGATTCAGGCCTTTGATTCGGGAAGTTGACAGATGAGGTATTTGTTTGTGTGTTACTGAGAGAAGGGAGGTGGCAGGAAGAAGCTCCGGGAAGAGGAATTCAATCACTTGCTCTGGTTGAGTGTGAGACGCCTGGTCAGCATCCGTAGGGTAGGACCAGGTGGGGCCTGGGGGGATAGAATGTTCCCGGAACAGGTGACTCCCCCTGACCTTTCTTTCTGCTCGCCCCCAGGATGTGACCGTTTGCTGCCTGGGAAGTCTTAAGCGCTCAGGTTTTCAGTGTGCCCCTGAGGTAAGGTGACAGACATCTATACAATAAGGGAGAAAGTTGTGTCTTTCTTCCCTTCCGTTTTTCTCCTTTCATTCGAGGGCTGCCACGTTGCTGTTGAGAGAGAGAGTATTCCTGATTGGGGATTACCTGACCCTGATTGCCAGTGCTGACTTGAGGGCAATCATGGTTTCAGGTTTGCAGCTTTCTGATTTGCAGCCTTAAAAACAGGCATGGTGGATCGAGCCCATATGCATGGCAGTGCAAGAGCCAAGACCTAAGCACTGGAATTGCATGGGACTCCCTGCCTGGGAATGTTTTTGATCAGTTCATAAACCTAAGTAGAGTTCTAGGAATAATCCCAGTTTTTGTACACTTAGTAGTTCTAGGCTCCATTCATATCAATGTAATAGTATGTGACAAAAATGCCAAATTCCTTAGTAGTATCTAAACCACTCCCCTCTCCAGCAGCCAACCCTACATTCCCCAAACAACCCACACGTGCAAGAAAGCAATGTTGCTATTGTGACAACTGGAAAATGGCACTGGTGAATCAAAGGACTTTTGTAAATGCTAAGAATGTTTGTAAAAAACCTTGCCTCTGATTCAGGATGGTTTTACCATGTTCTTTTGAGGTGTTGTGTTGACCAGCTGACTTGTGTCAGCACTGTGTACACAGGTTGAGGAATATTCTGGAATAGACTGCATTCATAAGAAGAACACTTAGTAGTTATTAAATCAATGCATAATTCAATATAAAGGCAAAATAAAGAGGAAAAAGAAAAAAAAAACCAAAAAAAACAACAGGCAGGGTAACTTGCTTTCTCCTGCCTTCTTGAAAGAAAAAAAAAAGTAAGAGCACCATGGGTTGTTAAGCTGTGTAGAGCTGACACCTACCCCTTGGTGAGGCTAAAATGGAGCAATGCACATATCCTAAGGTTTTAGCTACAAAAGCAAAGCAATGCAGGTGTGGGAGTTCCCGGGTGGCCTGGTGATGAGGATTCTGGGCTTTCACTGCAGTGGTCTGGATTCAGTCTCTGGTCAGGGAACTGGGACCCCACAAGCCAAGCAGCATGGCCAAATGAAGAAATGAATAAAGTGGTTCATTCAGAGAAAATGTGTTGTGATTTAACCTGTTTTTCCGTGGGATTACTTGCTCATTTCTGTACCCTTAAGGGCTTTATTTCATTAAGTAAGTGAACTCCACTGGATGGGGGCGGGGGACCATCTGAGTTCCTTTCCTGCCAGTAGACAAGATCAAAGGTAGCTCTCTGCCCAGCAACTTGTGCCTCCTACAGCTGTGTTGTATACTTATCTTGCTGGTACAGCTTTGAACTTAGTATGTTTTGTTTTGGTCACAACATGTGGCTTCATAGGAGATTAGTTCCCCAACCAGGGATCAAATGCAGGATCCTGGCAGTGAGAGGGCTGAGTCCTAACCAATCCACTGGACTGCCAGGCAACTCCTGTTTTTAGGTGCTTTGGTTGTTTTGTATTTTTTTTTATTTTTCCTATATTTATAGGAGAACTCTTCTGTGTGTAAGTATGATGTGAATGGTATTATAACTTGAAATGTTTGTGTTGTACATATTATCTCAAAATTGAATAGTTTGAAAGAAGTTAACACTTGTTATCTCTTGGCCTAGGATCTCTCCTGAGGTAGTAATCAAGCTTTTATCTGGCTTGGCAACCTCTGAAGACTTAGCTTGTTGAATCTAAGCTCTCTCACTTGGCTCTACTCAGGAAGCCTCAGTTCCTCCTTCTGTGGGCCTCTCCAAGGGGCTTTTCTTGTGGAGGCTGCTGTCTTTTCTCAGAATGAGTGATTCAGGAAAGAACTTGCACCCATGATAAAGTACAGAGTCTTTTTTCAGATGTTACACATCTTCACTTGTGTATTTGCTTAGTCTCAGAGGTCAACCCTGTGATAGATTGAGAGAGAACTACACAGGAGTGGGAATATCAGGAGATTTGATTCATTTGAAGGTTGGTTACCATACCCATCAATCCACCAATGCCAGCCTTTTTTTTTTCATATGATCTCAGTTCTGT
>NW_024074055.1:2516-3468 GCF_014754425.2 Oryx dammah
GTGGGTTGCCATTTCCTTCTCCAATGCATGAGCGTGAAAAGTGAAATTGAAGTCGCTCAGTCGTGTCCAACTCTTTGAAACCCCATGGACTGTGGCCTACCACGCTCCTCCGTCCATGGGATTTTCCAGGCAAGGGTACTGGTGTGGGTTTCCATTGCCTTCTCCAGCTTGTGTGTTCTCCGGCTTGATCCAGTCAATTCTTGATCTACTCAGTTCTTGACCTACTCATTTCTTGATATTCTAGCAAGTCTCCTCTTTGTCCTGGATTAAGTTTTCTGTTTCTCTGGATGGTTCTCATCAGCAAACAGACTGACTATCATGTGACCTCTCATTAAAAATCCATCTTTTGGTGACACGTCCTGCTTCTGCTGTTTTTATTTCATATTTGCTTATTATAGACTTCCGCAGAGTTGTTCATAGACTTTGTTATCTCGAGTTCTTTGTTTCCTTTAAAGCCACTCTTGTCAAGGTCACCAGTAAATTTCAGATGTTTAACTCAGTGGTCAATTGTTAGTTGTTATTTTATTTAATTTATTGGCAGCCTTTATCAGAGTAGTTCATTTCCTCCTCCCGGAAAAAAAAAAATGTTTCACTTGGATTACAGAGTGCTTCTCTTTCCTGCTTCTCTTCCACCTACAGTTCTCCCACATACAATGTGTGACCTCTGTGTCTGGCTTTATTCAGATGTCATATTTTCTTTTTAGATATTTATTTATTTAGCTATGTGGCATATGGGATCTTAGTTCCCAGCCCAGGAATGGAACCTGTGGAGAGTCTTAAACACTGGATCTCCAGGAAAGTCCCCTAGTTTGTGTATTTTCAATATTCATCCATTTCATGGCTGTATAGCAGTGAGTGTTTTTGTTTTCTTTTTATGGCTGAATATGGTATATGAATATGGTAAATGGCTTCGATGTAGTCCATTTTGAGCATATACCACAGTTTATCCATT
>NW_024074056.1:0-3468 GCF_014754425.2 Oryx dammah
TCACCAGCGCCCAGCTACAGAACAGTCATATACCAGCTGACGTCCTCTTGGCACACTTGTGCCAAAGCAGCAGCAGGGTTTGAGCTCAGACTCCTTGAGCAGTAACTACAGGTAGCGCCCTCAGAGGCCATTCCGCCTTTGGGCTGCGTGCCGCACTGGGCAATGTGAGGATGTACAGGCAGCCCCCGTGGGAGAGCAAGACCGCTTCTCCTACCACCCGACTTCCAATCACCGCCTAACGGCCAGCGCTTTGGAAACGCCGCGGGGGCGTGCGTAGAGGGCTCCGGGGACTCAGTATCCCGGGACCGCTGCTGGGAGCACAGGGGACTGGCGGGCGGACGCGGGACTGCTGCAGGAAGGGCGCTTCCGGCCTCACCTGCGCGGTCGCCCGCCTCCAGGGTTCCGGGCGAACAACCTCTGGGGCGTTGGTCGGACCCGGCTGGGCCTGGAGCCACCGCCTCAGCCGGACATCTGGCCCCACGGTGAGCGCCACTCACCCCTCGCCTCTCCAGGTCACCGAGAGCCGCGAGCGGCAGCCATAGCCCACAGCTCCCAACTTCATACGGGTGGCGGGAAATACCAATCGCGCCTCTCCCCGTCCCTCCCACCGTCCGGACAGCTTGCAGCAGCCATAGGGCGTCCAGCCCCCTTACCCAGAGGTGCAAGAGACCCCAAATAACGCGCGCTCGTTGGACCAGCCCTTCTCCTGGCGCGCGCGGTGCGTGCTCGGCTTTCCTTTGCGCGAGGGACGAACACCTCTTTCCTGTGGGCACAGGGTCAACTGGCACTCTCAGCGCGAGATCTCCTTTTGCCCACGCTGCAGGGCGAGAGCTCTCCTTGAACATGCCGGGCACCTCGCCATCTCCGGGGCGTGCCCGCACATCCTGCGCGCGCGGTGCGGAGCGAGACTCCGGTTCCTGGGCGCTGGGGGTCAGCCCTCCCCGCTGGTACATGAGGCGCGAAACCCCACTTCCTGACCAGGCGGCGAGAGCACCCCGTTTCCTGCGCTTGCGGCGGGGCAGGAGAACCCTAGTTCCTATGCCTGCCGTTAAGCCCTCCCCAGCACGGGCGGCGCGAGGCCCCCCGTTTTCTGCCCACGCTGCAAGTTGCGAGCTCTCCCTTCTTGCGTGCGCAAGGCCTCACGCCACAGGCGACAAAGCCCCTCTTCCTGGGCGTACGGTATCAACCTTCTCCTGTGCGCGCATAGCACAATGCGAGCCCCCACTTCTTGAATGCTCCAGACCTTCTGGCACTCGTGGTGCAAAACCCCACTTGCTGCACCCACGGCGGGGCTGAGCCCCGGGCGTTCCTGCGCTCGTGCGGGGCCAGCCCTTCCCCAGAGCACGCGACGTGAGGCCATCCACATTCCTGCTTGTGGGGTGCAGGGCGAGCACTCTGGTTCCTGCGCGCGCTGTGCAAGCACCCCTGAAATCTTTCCTGCCCGAGTGGACCATCCCTCCCCCCAGCACGCGTGGCTGGAGTGCCCCCTTCCTGACCACGCGGCTCGGTGAGAGCTGCTGCTTCCTGGGTGCGTGGCATGAGCCCCACTTTCTTGCGATCACGGGGCCCCCGAGTACGGGTGTCATTCCCCGAACACGAAGGTTTCCCTAGTCGACGGCCCTGTTCCCTCAACTCCAAAGAAGGGGGTCCCCACTCGTGGGCCCTGCAGCCTCCACTGGGCATGGAGGGGTTCCTACGTGCGGGCCATGTTGTCAGGAGCCGCCTTAGGCATTACTGACAAATGGAGGCAAGGCCCTAAACCCTCTCCCTTTGTTCCGTAGGGACTGACCAGAATGAAGGAGTTAGGCTCTGTGATTCTGACTTTTTTTTTTTTTCCTTTCCTTGGCTGAGTTGACTGAAGAGAATATGAAGGTGCTTATTTTTTTTGAGAGGAGCATGAGAAGGCATAAAGTCTTCTGCAGCTGTGCTCCAAGAAAAATTCATAAAGTTAATCACTGACACTTGTTCAAGGACATTTACAAAAGACTGTTCCAGGGTGAGCATGGAGGCCACAGCTTGAGACCATGGGAGGGATTCCTATCTGAAGCCTACTTGTGAGAAAAGTGTTCATGGCAAAGGAGTTTGCTGAGTTTAGGGTTTAGGAATATTTAAAATAGAAGCTAAAGATTTAAGGGACGCTGTAATGTTAACATATTCTACTATATCTTATAGAGATTAGGGACTTTAGAGATATTTATAGCTAGAAGCACTTTCTAAGAAATAGTGAGCATAGGATACTAGGGGCAAATAAGGTTTAGAAAGATAAGAATTAAACTGAGGAATGTGATTTGGAGCCCAGACATTAGCATGAGTTACAGTGTATTCACAAGGACACATGAGAAAAAGTAGATAAGACAATCGCTGAGGAAGGAACTCCTTTTGAGGGGCAACAATGATTTTTGGAGAAAAATAAATCTGGGTCTCTGGGGACTAAAAATTTCAAACCTCTGACCTAATGCTTTTGTAAAAGTATAAAAGAGAATCATAAGCTTGAAATAAACAGGCAGTCCAAAAAAAAACGGAGAGGCTGCTTCAGTGTCTCGCCGGAACCATCCATCCCTTCAGGTTGAATCCCTGGCTGCTGGAACTGGACTTTGGCAAGTGGCGCCCAAACAGGAGACACTGAAGGGTAAGTAATTTAAGATTGTAATTCGGGTCATTTAGGATTGTACCTGTGGCTGGCCAGCACCCCTCTGCGCCCTCTGCAGTTTAGGCAGAGTGAGGAGGGTACAGAATGTATAAAAATATTTTCTAGGAGAATGGGTCTTTCTGCATCTAAGAACAGACAAATGTTTATTGAAATACTACTTCACATGTTAGCCCATAGAAGTGTTAAAGTAAGCAAGGGAAGGCTGTCTAAGTTTCTAATCTTTGTCTAAGAGCAATGCCCATGGTTTCCTGAGGAAGGTACTGTAAATCTGGACACCTGGACTAAGGTGGGAGATCAGTTACATTTGTTTTACACTTTGCTTGGGCCAGAAGCGGTTCCTATAGACGCTTTTAAATCCTGTGGAATAAAATTAGTGACGTCCTTGACCCTCATCATGAGGCTGTTAGACAGCCCTTGGGGGAAGCTATAGCAGTGGACGGTGGGTCTCCAAGTTCTGCGCAGATTATGTTTTCTGCCATTGACGAAGAAAAGGAGGGAGACTGTGCTCTACCTCCTGAGGAAGGAGAGGGCTTGGAGGACGCTGCGGGCGGGCATTCTGGTGAGCCCCCTCCCCCTCTATGCAAACCTTTAAAAACTTATCCACCACTTTCTGATTTAAGGCAATCCCCGCTGCCTCCACTTGTGCCTTCCAGGTCCCAGGAGTTCCCCACTTTGCCCCCAAAGCCTCCCAAAACATTGGCTGAGGTTGATGAAGATGAGGACTTTTCTGAAACAAAGGAGCCTTTGAGGTGGACACGTGAACAGTATGCGTAGCGTGCTCCTTGGGGTAAACCCCCTCAGGGGGGCCTCACCCAGGC
>NW_024074057.1:0-3467 GCF_014754425.2 Oryx dammah
TTTTTTTTTTCCTTACTCATATTTTTCCTCTCAAACAGCTACAGACTTAACAGGAGGCTTTTCAACCAAGGTCCGTAATTATTGTCCTTGACCATGAAAGCCATGAAGCAAAAGCTCAACAAATATGTTGTAGCTAATGATAGGCTACTGCTTTTTGTTCATCTGCAAGCTGAGGTCCTCTATACCAGGAAGTAGAACAGGAGTGAAAATTCTGAGAGCCTTTTGTTGGTGGGGCCAAAAAGAAGGTCAACATCTCTCTAGTTTCCATCCAGTCTGTCTTTACTAAGTAATGGGACCACTTAGTATGAAGTGCTGTAATATCCTGAATAATCAAGCACTTCTATAAAAATGGACACTATTAAGAATAATAATGCCTACCATTTATTGAGCCCTCCTCAATAAATGATGTGCCATGCACTTCTAAGTGCCTAACTGAATTATTTAATTTATTCCTCAGCAGCAATCCTATGAAACAGGTACTATTTATTATCTCTATTTTACAAACAAGCTTCTTGGGAACAGAATGTTAAGTAAAAGTAACTAATGTCCCAAAGAAATAAGAAGAGATTGACTTGTTCCATAGCTTTTCCTCCACCAGATACTTAAACATGATTTGACTAGAAGGAAGCATAAAAGGAGAGATATTATTCTCACATCTAAACTATGATGTTGGTCTAATTTAGCTACCAAAGTGACTTTCACCCTAGCAAACTAGACTGTTTCTAGGTATCAGTGTTGTAAGTGATGGATGGAATGCTTTTGTGTCCATTTGGCAGATAACAAAAGATACAGAAGGGATAAGTGAACTGCTTGTTTTCATAAGACATTTAGGGTGAAAACTAGCATTGGAAGCTTAGACTTCTAATTTCCAATCAAGCATCCTATTTTTAGATAGGAAGAGCTCTAAATTATTAAAGACATCACATGTAAGCATTAGACTGAAAAGTCAAGACACCACTCAAAGATTATGGAATTTTCCATCAGCAGGTTCATATTTCTTAGTTCTCACCTCGGTTTTTCTATGGGCAACAGCATTAACTTCTCATGAATGTTTTCAGAAATGCATTCACAGTGGACTGCAGATTACAGTCTACAAATAACAATTCATGATGAGATAAATACATAAATTCAGTGTAAGCATCTAGAAACTTTTATGGGAATAATTTGATGTCTTTTAATGGTTGGATGGCATCACCAACTCAATGGACATGAGTTTGAGCAAGCTCTGGGAGATGGTGAAGGACAGGGAAGCCTGGTGTGCATAAGTCCATGGGGTTACAAAGAGTCAGACACAACTGAGTGACTGAACAACAACAATAATCTAACTTTAAAAATTGGGGTGGGGGGCGGTCCTAAGACAGCAGAGGAATAGGACTGGAGACCACTTTCTCCCCCTCAAACTCATCAAAAGATCATTTGAATGCTGAGCAACTTCCACAAAACAACTTCTGAATGCTGGCGGAGGACACCAGGCACCCAGAAAGGGAACCCATTCTCTTTGAAAGGAGGTAGGACAAAATATAAAAAACAAAAAGAGAGACAAAAGTGTTAGGGACAGAGACCTTTTCCAGAGAGGGAGTCATGAAGGAGTTTCCAAACACAAGGAAACCCTCTCACCAGCAGGTCTGTGGGGAGCTTTGTAATCTCAGAGGGCAACACAACCAGGAGGGGGAAAAAAAAAAACCCACAGAATGTGCACCTAACCACAACTCCTAATGGAGAAATAGCCCAGACGCTTGCATCCACCACCAGTGACAGGGGACTGAACAGGGAGGCGTGGGTTGCATGCTTAGGGTAAGGACCGGGCCTGAATGCCCTGAGGACAATCTGAGGGAGCTAACGTGAGATAGCAGCCCAAACAGTGGGATAGCCAGAGAGAGCTTTCCCACAAAAAGCTCTAACCTAAGGCGCAGCCTGGCCTGCTCATAGAACAAAGGATAGAGCAAATACCAAAGGAGAGCTAGTTGGCTGCAGACCAGCCCACCCCCCGCCAGAGAGGCAGGCAGGCAACAGCCAGAGCTGGAAGGCGAGGAGCAATCTCGGCCCCAGAGACAGCATCCTCCACCAAACTGTGAGCAGGCTCCTAGTGTCTAACCAAGTCTTCCTGGGATCCTGGATGGTTGACATCTGCCAGGAGGGTCACAGCCAGAGATCAACTCTCCAGAGGGGACACACAGCACACCTGAGACAGAGCTCTTGCAGTGCACCCAGGGAACTGAGTGGCTGGGACCGGGGAGGTGATTAAGATGCGCAGCCCACCTGGGACAGTATGTGCACCAAGCAGCTGGTCACCTTAGCTGCTCAGACCTAAGAAGGGCACAAAACACATGCCCAGCCAAGTCTGTGCCTTTGTCGAGTACCCAAGAACCTGAACCTGAGCAGCTTAGACCTTGGAAGTACACAAAACACAGGGCCCATTTTGGACAGTTCCCCTGCTGAGCAACCTGGAGCCTGAGCAGTGTAGATTGGGAAGTCAAACACACTGTGAGCTGGGGCAAACCCAGTGTGGTCCATACACTCCGAGCACTCCCCACACACACCAGTGATATTTGTTGGCAGTGTTCCTCCCTCCCCACAGCACAACAGAACAAGTGAGCCTAAATAAGTGACCACCTTCGCCCCCTCATGTCAGGGTGGAAATTAGATGCTGAAGAGACTTGCAAACAGAGGAAGCCAAAATAAACAAAGAAGAGGGAACCACTCTGGAAGTGACAGGTGCAACAGATTAAAATCCTGTAGTTAGCATTGACTAAGCATTGGAAGGGGCCTATAGACCTTGAGAAGAAGTATAAGTTGGAACAAGGAACTATCTGAAATTGACCTGACCCTATACTGTCCTCAACAGCTCCAGAGAAATTCCTAGACATATTTTTACTATTATCATTTTTAAAGTTTTTTTTCATTTTTAAGTTCTTCATTACTCCTTTAATTTTCATTCTTATAACCTACTATTACCTTGCCAAAAAAGACCCTATTTTTAAAGCAAATTTCATATATATATATATATTTTACAATTTCTGTGATTGATCTTGTTTTGTGTTTTTACTATTATATTTTTGAGAGTCTAACCTCTACTCTAGATTTTTAATCTTTGCTTTTTGGTATTTGTTATCAATTATATACTCTTAGGAATCTAATCTTCAGTACCCATTTTTACCTAGGAGTGTGATTACTGGCTTTTGTCCTCTCTCCCTGGTGGCTCAAAAGGTAAAATGTCTCTCTGCAATGCAGGAGACACAGGTTCAACTCCTGGGTTGGGAAGATCCCGTGGACAAGGAAATAGCAGCCCACTCCAGTATTCTTGCCTGGAAAATCCCATGGACAGAGGAGCCTGGTAGGCTACTGTCCATGGAGTCACAAAGAGTTGGACACGACTGAGCGACTTCAGTCCAGTTCAGTTCAGTCGCTCAGTCGTGTCCGACTCTTTGCAACCCCATGAATCACAGCACGCCAGGCCTCCCTGTCCA
>NW_024074058.1:0-3467 GCF_014754425.2 Oryx dammah
ATGACCAACCTAAATAGCATATTCAAAAGCAGAGACATTACTTTGCCGACTAAGGTCCGTCTAGTCAAGGCTATTGTTTTTCCTGTGGTTATGTGTGGATGTGAGAGTTGGACTGTGAAGAAGGCTGAGGGCTGAAGAATTGATGCTTTTTAACTGTGGTGTTGGAGAAGACTCTTGAGAGTCCCTTGGACTGCAAGGAGATCCAACCAGTCCATTCTGAAGGAGATCAACCCTGGGATTTCTTTGGAAGGAATGTTGCTAAAGCTGAAGCTCCAGTACTTTGGCCACCTCATGCGAAGAGTTGACTCATTGGAAAAGACTCTGATGCTGGGAGTGATTGAGGGCAGGAGGCGAAGGGGAAGACAGAGGATGAGATGGCTGGATGGCATCATGGACTCGATGGACGTGAGTCTGAGTGAACTCTGGGAGTTGGTGATGGACAGGGAGGCCTGGCGTGCTGCAATTCATGAGGTCTCAAAGAGTTGGACATGACTGAGCGACTGAACTGAACTGAAACCAGCTTTGGCATGGTACCCCAACTTAGGCTAAACAAGACAGTAGGATGGGACCCTAGAGCCACTGGCATTTGAAGAACACACACACACACACAACACAACTGTAATTATAAATGGAAACAGCAAACTGTTGCCATCTCTGACTAAGTGAAGTCACCTTAGTCATGGGTATGGGGCAGAATCAGGGATGGAGGGAGCATAGATAAGTTATGTAAAGGGAAAACAGTCAAAAATATTCTTCATAAGAAAGGACTTAGTGGTTGTTGTCATCTATCTGGTAAAGAACATCCAGAGATGATAAAAAGTACCATTCAGCACCACACCATTGCTGGGCCTTCAACTTGATGGCCAATAAATATAAAATAGTAGCAACTTTTAAGGTGTTATCAGAGTGATAAACGGGGTTCATTAGATTGGAACTAGTCTGAGATAAGTGTTCCTAAACTATGTAGGTCTTCAGTTCAGTTCAGTCGCTCAGTCGTGTCCGACTCTTTGTGACCCCATGAATCACAGCACGCCAGGCCTCCCTGTAATTTTTAATGGCACAAGGATGGCAGAGTTAGCTAAATATATTATATGACAGAAATAAAATTTTAAAATACCTCTAGAGGCATGGCTATTAGGCCAAAACTAACAAGAAGCAATTTAGCAGAGATAAATGTAAAATCCTACACTTGGGTTCAAACACTCAGTTGCACAAATACAAGCCAAATTTGTCTTAGTTTAGTAGTATTTTATGCAACAAAGAATGTCAGGGATTTCACTGACAGAAATTTCATATGAGCCAAGTGCATGATTTGATGGCTAGGAAAGCTAGTGTGAGTACAGGTTGCCTTAGCAGAAGTGAGTCATTTATGACATAAGCCCATCTAATTGAGAACCAGTTTGGTATGGCCATTACCAATGGTATAACAAATAAAATCAGAGAGATGGAAGGCCTGTTGCACTCTGTATGGTCATGCCACCTGAGTGCTCTGTGTTCAGGACCTAGTGGCACGTTTTAAGAGGGATATTGACAAATCCAAGTATCTGAAGATGCTGCCAACTGGAAAGAGCTCCAGAAAACGGATTCTATGCTCCAATTCTGGGCAGAGGGAAAAAAAAAAAAAACTCAGAATTTTTTAAGCTGGAGAAGGAGAGGCTTTCCTTGAGTGTTTTCATGATTGAAATGTGCCCGGTTCTCTGTCTTGCGATCTCCACAGCTAGGGCCACTGGAGTGCCATTTTTATTCACTCATTGCTGCTGCTACTGCTGCTAAGTCGCTTCAGTCATGTCCAACTCTGTGTGACCACATAGACGGCAGCCCACCAGGCTCCCCCGTCCCTGGGATTCTCCAAGGAAGAACACTGGAGTGGGTTGCCATTTCCTTCTCCAATGCATGAAAGTGAAAGTGAAGTCGCTCAGTCGTGTCCAACTCCTAGCCACCTCATGGACTGCAACCTACCAGGCTCCTCCATTCATTGGATTTGCCAGGCAAGAGTACTGGAGTGGGGTGCCATTGCCTTCTCTGATTCACTCATTAAGCATCTCTAATTTGCATTATGTGAAAACATGAATCCAGTCTCTACTAAGGGAAAGCATAAAGAACCTTGATTTAATGGCTCACTTGTTTTAGTGTCAGGTAAAATTGTTGGTGATCTCACAATAAGTTCATGGACTCTGATCCCTGTGACCAAACTACAACTGCATTCCCCATTGCAGCATCTGAATCCGTGGTGTGTTCTGCATGCTTTGACTGTCTTCCTGGTGATGTTATCACCTGTCCGCCTCCTTACCTGGATTTCCGAGTCTAGTCTGTTTACAGGTTCCCTGTGACTGTATTGGCATAGACATCACCTTAAGGACCTCCTCCTTAGGGAACTGTTGATCCTGAAGGCTATTCCACTGGTCAGACTTGTAAACATACCTAAGTCCCAGGCCCCATAGGCTCCCTTCCTACACCCATCATCTGCACGATTCAGAAGACTGAGTATGTCAGATGTAAAGAAAATAAGGTGATGGTTTTTTAAATACAATTGCAATGAATATGTTTCAAATAATCAGTCTTGAGAAAAATCCCGATAAGCTTCCTTTTCAGAGAGGAAGTGAGGGCTCCTCAGGAGCTCCCATGAACCCTGGGAGTGATTGCAACAATGCCATGAAATGATTTTTGCATTGTTACAAAACTGGGCTGGATTGAGTCTAAGGTAGAGTCTCCCAAGCTTTAGTGTATTAACTATCAGCCAGGAAGCATATTTTTAAAATGGCAGAAGTCCCAGAATTCAGTGGGTGCAGATTGGAGTCCAAGAATCAGCATTTCTGACAACCCACCCCCTCTCCAAGTGATTTCAATACATGTGAACGTGGGTTACATTGTTTAAAACACTCCTCAAAGGAGAGTAGCCAACATTTACTGAAAGTCCACTCTATGTTAACAGTTTTGTGTATTTTTTCTTAATTACACCTCAAATAGTTCTTGAGAGCTATGGCATAATTATTAAAGACCTAGGCTCAAGAACTAGACTATTAAGATTCTAATCTGACTTCTCTACTTCCTAAAATTTTCCCCATCTCAATTTCCATTCTGAAAAATGGGGTTCATATTAGTAATGACCTCATAAAGTTATGAAGATTAAATCATTCATCTCATATGAAGTACTTAAAACAGTTCTTGGCACATAGTAAGCACTTAGCATTACTATTCCTGTGAGGCAGTACTAGAGTTCCCCATTAATACATAAGGAAATTGAGACTCAAGGAAATGAAGTCAGTTTGCCTCAGATCCCTCGCTAGTCATGACTTCAGTCTGTCTTCAAAGATTGTCCATTATATTGTTCCTTCCAACTCTGAGAGTGTATGATCCTACCAGCCAAAGAGATCATCATTGATAGGATTGGTTGGGAAACTGATTCTAAAGATGGCCCTGTTCCTGTGGGGATTGCTGCTGCTGCTGCTGCTGCTGCTGCTGCTGCT
>NW_024074059.1:0-3465 GCF_014754425.2 Oryx dammah
TCAAAGTTACTCCAAAACTTTAGACGTCTCATAACCCATTACTGGTCACTCCACTGCACTCCAGAGAGAAGAAACCCAGCTCCACCCACCAGACCTCCAACACAAGCCTCCCTAACCAGGAAACCTTGACAAGCCACTGATACAACCCCACCCACAGTGAGGAAGCTCCACAATAAAGAGAACTCCACAAATTACCAGAATATAAAAAGGCCATTCCAAACGCAGCAATATAACCAAGATGAAGAGACAGAGGAATACCCAACAGGTAAAGGAGCAGGAGAAATGCCCACCAAACCAGACAAAAGAGGAAGAGATAGGGAATCTTCCTGAGAAAGAATTCCAAATATTGATAGTGAAAATGATCCAAAACCTTGAAGTCAAAATGGAATCACAGATAAATACCCTAGAGACAAGGATTGAGAAGATGCAAGAAAGGTTCAACAAGGACCTAGAAGAAATAAAAAAGAGTCAATATACAATGAATAATGCAATAAATGAGATCAGAAACACTCTGGAGGCAACAAATAATAGAATAACGGAGGCAGAAGATAGGATTAGTGAAATAGAAGACAGAATGGTAGAAATAAATGAATCAGAGAGGAAAAAAGAAAAACGAATTAAAAGAAATGAGGACAATCTCAGAGACCTCCAGGACAATATGAAACGCTCCAACATTCGAATTATAGGAGTCCCAGAAGAAGAAGACAAAAAGAAAGACCATGAGAAAATCCTTGAGGAGATAATAGTTGAAAACTTCCCTAAAATGGGGAAGGAAATAATCACCCAAGTCCAAGAAACCCAGAGAGCCCCAAATAGGATAAACCCAAGGCGAAACACCCCAAGACACATATTAATCAAATTAACAAAGATCAAACACAAAGAACAATTATTAAAAGCAGCAAGGGAAAAACAACAAATAACACACAAGGGGATTCCCATAAGGATAACAGCTGATCTCTCAATAGAAACTCTTCAGGCCAGGAGGGAATGGCAAGACATACTTAAAGTGATGAAAGAAAATAACCTACAGCCCAGATTACTATACCCAGCAAGGATCTCATTCAAATACGAAGGAGAAATCAAAAGCTTTACAGACAAGCAAAAGCTGAGAGAATTCAGCACCACCAAACCAGCTCTCCAACAAATTCTAAAGGATACTCTCTAGACAGGAAACACAAAAAGGGAGTATAAACCCGAACCCAAAATAATAAAACAAATGGCAACGGGATCATACTTATCAATAATTACCTTAAATGTAAATGGATTGAATGCCCCAACCAAAAGGCAAAGACTGGCCGATTGGATACAAAAACAAGAACCCTCTATATGCTGCTTACAAGAGACCCACCTCAAAACAAGGGACACATACAGACTGAAAGTGAAGGGTTGGAAAAAGATATTCCATGCAAATAGAGACCAAAAGAAAGCAGGAGTGGCAATACTCATATCCGATAAAATAGACTTTAAAACAAAGGCGGTGAAAAGAGACAAAGAAGGCCACTACATAATGATCAAAGGATCAATCCAAGAAGAAGATATAACAATTATAAATATATATGCACCCAATATAGGAGCACCGCAATATGTAGGACAAATGCTAACAAGTATGAAAGGGGAAATTAACAACAACACAATAATAGTGGGAGACTTTAATACCCCACTCACACATATGGACAGATCAGCTAAACAGAAAATTAACAAAGAAACGCAAACTTTAAATGATACATTAGACCAGTTAGACCTAATTGATATCTATAGGACATTTCACCCCAAAGCAATGAATTTCACCTTTCTCTCAAGTGCTCATGGAACCTTCTCAAGGATAGATCACATCCTGGGCCATAAATATAACCTTGATAAATTCAAAAAAATCGAAATCATTCCAAGCATCTTTTCTGACCATAATGCACTAAGATTAGATCTCAATTACAGGAGGAAACCTATTAAAAATTCCAACATATGGAGGCTGAACAACACGCTTCTGAATAACCAACAAATCACAGAAGAAATCAAAAAAGAAATCAAAATATGCATAGAAACTAATGAAAATGAAAACACAACAACCCAAAACCTGTGGGACACTATATAAGCAGTGCTAAGAGGAAAGTTCATAGCAATACAGGCATACCTCAAGAAACAAGAAAAAAGTCAAATAAATAACCTAACTCTACACCTAAAGCAACTAGAAAAGGAAGAATTAGAGAACCCCAGAGTTAGCAGAAGGAAAGAAATCTTAAAAATTAGGGCAGAAATAAATGCAAAAGAAACAAAAGAGACCATAGCAAAAATCAACAAAGCCAAAAGCTGGTTCTTTGAAAGGATAAATAAAATTGACAGACCATTAGCCAGACTCATCAAGAAGCAAAGAGAGAAAAATCAAATCAATAAAATTAGAAATGAAAATGGAGAGATCACAACAGACAACACAGAAATACAAAGGATCATAAGAGACTACTATCAGCAATTATATGCCAATAAAATGGACAACCTGGAAGAAATGGACAAATTCTTAGAAAAATACAATTTTCCAAAACTAAACCAGGAAGAAATAGACAATCTTAACAGACCCATCACAAGCACGGAAATTGAAACTGTAATCAGAAATCTTCCAGCAAACAAAAGCCCAGGTCCAGACGGCTTCACAGCTGAATTCTACCAAAAATTTCGAGAAGAGTTAACACCTATCCTACTCAAACTCTTCCAGAAAATCGCAGAGGAAGGGAAACTTCCAAACTCATTCTATGAGGCCACCATCACCCTAATACCAAAACCTGACAAAGATACTACAAAAAAGGAAAACTACAGGCCAATATCACTGATGAACATAGATGCAAAAATCCTCAACAAAATTCTAGCAATCAGAATCCAACAACACATTAAAAAGATCATACACCATGACCAAGTGGGCTTTATCCCAGGGATGCAAGGATTCTTCAACATCCGCAAATCAATCAATGTAATTCACCACATTAACAAATTGAAAAATAAAAACCATATGATTATCTCAATAGATGCAGAGAAGGCCTTTGACAAAATTCAACATCCATTTATGATAAAAACTCTCCAGAAAGCAGGAATAGAAGGAACATACCTCAATATAATAAAAGCTATATATGACAAACCCACAGCAAACATTATCCTCAATGGTGAAAAATTGAAAGCATTTCCCCTTAAGTCAGGAACAAGACAAGGGTGTCCACTTTCACCACTACTATTCAACATAGTTCTGGAAGTTTTAGCCACAGCAATCAGAGCAGAAAAAGAAATAAAAGGAATCCAAATTGGAAAAGAAGAAGTAAAACTCTCACTGTTTGCAGATGACATGATCCTCTACATAGAAACACTAAAGACTCTACCAGAAAATTACTAGAGCTAATTAATGAATATAGTAAAGTTGCAGGATATAAAATCAACACACAGAAATCCCTTGCATTCCTATACACTAATAATGAGAAAGTAGAAGAA
>NW_024074060.1:0-3465 GCF_014754425.2 Oryx dammah
ATGACCAACCTAAATAGCATATTCAAAAGCAGAGACATTACTTTGCCGACTAAGGTCCGTCTAGTCAAGGCTATTGTTTTTCCTGTGGTTATGTGTGGATGTGAGAGTTGGACTGTGAAGAAGGCTGAGGGCTGAAGAATTGATGCTTTTTAACTGTGGTGTTGGAGAAGACTCTTGAGAGTCCCTTGGACTGCAAGGAGATCCAACCAGTCCATTCTGAAGGAGATCAACCCTGGGATTTCTTTGGAAGGAATGTTGCTAAAGCTGAAGCTCCAGTACTTTGGCCACCTCATGCGAAGAGTTGACTCATTGGAAAAGACTCTGATGCTGGGAGCGATTGAGGGCAGGAGGCGAAGGGGAAGACAGAGGATGAGATGGCTGGATGGCATCATGGACTCGATGGATGTGAGTCTGAGTGAACTCTGGGAGTTGGTGATGGACAGGGAGGCCTGGCGTGCTGCAATTCATGAGGTCTCAAAGAGTTGGACATGACTGAGCGACTGAACTGAACTGAAACCAGCTTTGGCATGGTACCCCAACTTAGGCTAAACAAGACAGTAGGATGGGACCCTAGAGCCACTGGCATTTGAAGAACACACACACACACAACACAACTGTAATTATAAATGGAAACAGCAAACTGTTGCCATCTCTGACTAAGTGAAGTCACCTTAGTCATGGGTATGGGGCAGAATCAGGGATGGAGGGAGCATAGATAAGTTATGTAAAGGGAAAACAGTCAAAAATATTCTTCATAAGAAAGGACTTAGTGGTTGTTGTCATCTATCTGGTAAAGAACATCCAGAGATGATAAAAAGTACCATTCAGCACCACACCATTGCTGGGCCTTCAACTTGATGGCCAATAAATATAAAATAGTAGCAACTTTTAAGGTGTTATCAGAGTGATAAACGGGGTTCATTAGATTGGAACTAGTCTGAGATAAGTGTTCCTAAACTATGTAGGTCTTCAGTTCAGTTCAGTCGCTCAGTCGTGTCCGACTCTTTGTGACCCCATGAATCACAGCACGCCAGGCCTCCCTGTAATTTTTAATGGCACAAGGATGGCAGAGTTAGCTAAATATATTATATGACAGAAATAAAATTTTAAAATACCTCTAGAGGCATGGCTATTAGGCCAAAACTAACAAGAAGCAATTTAGCAGAGATAAATGTAAAATCCTACACTTGGGTTCAAACACTCAGTTGCACAAATACAAGCCAAATTTGTCTTAGTTTAGTAGTATTTTATGCAACAAAGAATGTCAGGGATTTCACTGACAGAAATTTCATATGAGCCAAGTGCATGATTTGATGGCTAGGAAAGCTAGTGTGAGTACAGGTTGCCTTAGCAGAAGTGAGTCATTTATGACATAAGCCCATCTAATTGAGAACCAGTTTGGTATGGCCATTACCAATGGTATAACAAATAAAATCAGAGAGATGGAAGGCCTGTTGCACTCTGTATGGTCATGCCACCTGAGTGCTCTGTGTTCAGGACCTAGTGGCACGTTTTAAGAGGGATATTGACAACTCCAAGTATCTGAAGATGCTGCCAACTGGAAAGAGCTCCAGAAAACGGATTCTATGCTCCAATTCTGGGCAGAGGGAAAAAAAAAAAAACTCAGAATTTTTTAAGCTGGAGAAGGAGAGGCTTTCCTTGAGTGTTTTCATGATTGAAATGTGCCCGGTTCTCTGTCTTGCGATCTCCACAGCTAGGGCCACTGGAGTGCCATTTTTATTCACTCATTGCTGCTGCTACTGCTGCTAAGTCGCTTCAGTCATGTCCAACTCTGTGTGACCGCATAGACGGCAGCCCACCAGGCTCCCCCGTCCCTGGGATTCTCCAAGGAAGAACACTGGAGTGGGTTGCCATTTCCTTCTCCAATGCATGAAAGTGAAAGTGAAGTCGCTCAGTCGTGTCCAACTCCTAGCCACCTCATGGACTGCAACCTACCAGGCTCCTCCATTCATTGGATTTGCCAGGCAAGAGTACTGGAGTGGGGTGCCATTGCCTTCTCTGATTCACTCATTAAGCATCTCTAATTTGCATTATGTGAAAACATGAATCCAGTCTCTACTAAGGGAAAGCATAAAGAACCTTGATTTAATGGCTCACTTGTTTTAGTGTCAGGTAAAATTGTTGGTGATCTCACAATAAGTTCATGGACTCTGATCCCTGTGACCAAACTACAACTGCATTCCCCATTGCAGCATCTGAATCCGTGGTGTGTTCTGCATGCTTTGACTGTCTTCCTGGTGATGTTATCACCTGTCCGCCTCCTTACCTGGATTTCCGAGTCTAGTCTGTTTACAGGTTCCCTGTGACTGTATTGGCATAGACATCACCTTAAGGACCTCCTCCTTAGGGAACTGTTGATCCTGAAGGCTATTCCACTGGTCAGACTTGTAAACATACCTAAGTCCCAGGCCCCATAGGCTCCCTTCCTACACCCATCATCTGCACGATTCAGAAGACTGAATATGTCAGATGTAAAGAAAATAAGGTGATGGTTTTTTAAATACAATTGCAATGAATATGTTTCAAATAATCAGTCTTGAGAAAAATCCCGATAAGCTTCCTTTTCAGAGAGGAAGTGAGGGCTCCTCAGGAGCTCCCATGAACCCTGGGAGTGATTGCAACAATGCCATGAAATGATTTTTGCATTGTTACAAAACTGGGCTGGATTGAGTCTAAGGTAGAGTCTCCCAAGCTTTGGTGTATTAACTATCAGCCAGGAAGCATATTTTTAAAATGGCAGAAGTCCCAGAATTCAGTGGGTGCAGATTGGAGTCCAAGAATCAGCATTTCTGACAACCCACCCCCTCTCCAAGTGATTTCAATACATGTGAACGTGGGTTACGTTGTTTAAAACACTCCTCAAAGGAGAGTAGCCAACATTTACTGAAAGTCCACTCTATGTTAACAGTTTTGTGTATTTTTTCTTAATTACACCTCAAATAGTTCTTGAGAGCTATGGCATAATTATTAAAGACCTAGGCTCAAGAACTAGACTATTAAGATTCTAATCTGACTTCTCTACTTCCTAAAATTTTCCCCATCTCAATTTCCATTCTGAAAAATGGGGTTCATATTAGTAATGACCTCATAAAGTTATGAAGATTAAATCATTCATCTCATATGAAGTACTTAAAACAGTTCTTGGCACATAGTAAGCACTCAGCATTACTATTCCTGTGAGGCAGTACTAGAGTTCCCCCATTAATACATAAGGAAATTGAGACTCAAGGAAATGAAGTCAGTTTGCCTCAGATCCCTCGCTAGTCATGACTTCAGTCTGTCTTCAAATATTGTCCATTATATTGTTCCTTCCAACTCTGAGAGTGTATGATCCTACCAGCCAAAGAGATCATCATTGATAGGATTGGTTGGGAAACTGATTCTAAAGATGGCCCTGTTCCTGTGGGGATTGCTGCTGCTGCTGCTGCTGCTGCTGCTGCTGCT
>NW_024074061.1:0-3464 GCF_014754425.2 Oryx dammah
ATGTTTATATATTTCCTTTTCTCCTTTGTTTTCACTTCCCTTCTTTTCACAGCTATTTATAAGGCCTCCCCAGACAGCCATTTTGCTTTTTTGCATTTCTTTTTCTTGGGATGATCTTGATTCCTGTCTCCTGCACAATGGCACGAACCTCATTCCATAGTTCATCAGGCACTCTATCAGATGTAGTCCCTTAAATCTATTTCTCACTTCCACCGTATAGTCATATGCACAGTGATTGGAATAAATAAATTCCTATTATCATTTCAATATTTTCCTTTTGTAATAATATTTCTGACTTTTTGTCAAATTAATTGACCTTTTATTACTAATTTTATAGCTTTTTACTTTACAAACTTTTTGGACATTTGTTTATTGCTTCATTTAATAACTTTGTTCAATTTTCAGTGGCTTTAAATATATAAGCAGAGTATTAATTAACAAATATGGTATGGAAAGAGTCCCAACACAAGCAATCAAAATCCATGTGTAGGTGTTTAAAAGGTGGCAGATTACTATGACTGAGATAATGTTTGTGCTCTATTATATGCTGAAACAACTGCAAATAGTTGAACTTTATTTGGGAAAAAATCTTAAATCTTAAAAATTTCTAACAGTATTGAAATTATTTGTCTATGTAAGTACATGTGAAGTTTATTCATCACAAAGTTTTAAAGAGAATTTATTTTTATTCTAGCAGCACGAGTAACATTCTTAATATTTATAACATAAATGTAATGGGTTTATATGTCTTATGGTCTATATAAGGACATGGAATCATTCTTACTTAGGCATGTTAAGCTAGAGATGCATGTTAGTAAGACAGTGGGTTTTATATTTTATCTCACTAAAACATTTAGAAACAAGTTGAGCACTGAAAGTATTCTGATGGCCATGGGTTTATACTGAGGACATTTCACAAGGAATCTAAAGACTGAAGTAGAATCTACATGTTAAAACTAATGGATTAGTTGACATTACTTTTCAGCCATACCAGTGCTCATATATTTCATCTGCTCAGCCACTCAGCTGTGTTTGACTCTTTGTGGCCCCATGAACTGCAGCCGACCATACTCCTCTGCCCATGGAATTCTTGGGGCAAGAATACTGAAGTGGGTTGCCATTTCCTTCTCCAGTGTATCTTCCAGACCCAGGGATTGAACCAGTGTTTCTTGCATCAGCAGGTGGATTCTTTACCACTAGTGCCACCTAGAAAGTCCACACCGTGCTCTTGTGATTTTAAACATACAAACCATGGGCACCTCAGATTTTCTAGTTTTTTTGGTGAATAAACAGTAGAAATATTCAGATGCTTATAAATTTGAAACTAAACTTTTACAGTGAAAAGTTTACTGCCAAAATGAAGTGTGAGGAGGGAAAGAGGAAGTAGCTTTTTGACCAGGCCCCTTTCTTGTAACTTGAATCAAACTTTGTTAAGTTGTAGATTAAGGTCTTCTTTTCTTTTTCTCTAAATTTTATGGTTATTGTGTTAAGAACACTTAACATGAGACCTACCCTGTTGACAAATTCTGAGGGTACAATCCAGCGTTGTTAACTATGGACACAATTTTGTACAGCAGATCTCCTGAACTTATTCATCTTGCATACTGACACTTTTTGCCTGGTGATGAGTAACTCCTCATTTTCACCTCCCCCAGCCCTTGGCAACCACACATCACTCCACTCTCAGATTCTATGAGTTTGACTGTTTTGACTATTTTAAATACCTCTTGTATAAGGGGAAGCAGGCTGTATTTGTTTTTCTGTGAACGGATTACTTCATTTAGCCTCAAGGTTCATCAGTGTTAACACTTATTGCAGAATATCCTTCTTTTGAAAAGCTGAAGAATATGCCATTGTGTTCATATACCACCTTTTCTTCAGGCATTCATCTGTCGGTAGGTATTTGGGCTATTCCACACCTTGGCTATTGTGACTAGTGCTGCAAAAGAGAAAAGCAACCCAGCAGCTAAAAAGAACTGCTTTTCTCTTCTCCTTTTAACAGCTGTGATTAGATGTTTATTTGAGAGTGGAACTAGAGAATTCTTTCTCTTAGACTATTGATCTTAGATGTAAGATTTTTTTTTTTTTAATTTCATAAGCAGTGTCACCCTTCAGGAAATCCCACTTGCTTTCACTAAAAGATAAATTGTTTTAAATAAGTCTTTTTCTACCAGAACTATTCTCTAAATAGCTAATTAGGAAAAAGTCATGAATCCATGTCACAGTAAAACTTTCATTTATTTAAAAATTCTAGTTGTAAACAAAATGAGATTATGATCTGCTTTAGTGAGTCTAGAGCCATCATTTTTAAGGGAGCAGGCACATTTGTAAAATGTGAAACCTGAGTTCTGTTCACAGAGCCGAAGATTGACTTCCACAGACTTGCAAACACTCGCATGGGAAGAGTTTACTTTAGAGGATAGAGATACAAAACTCAGCATAGAAACTGAAAGGGGGTGAAGTGTCCCCCAAAGTTAGGGATTACAGCAGTCTTTACTAGTATTGATCTGTACATTTTTTGGTTGGCTCATGACTTTAATATATGTCATTTTTGACCAATCAATTTGAATGTTACAATTCCCAGTTTGTCATTTTTAGGGCTTTCTTTTGGTTCCCAGTTTCTCAGTTTCCCCAGACATCATGACGCCATCACTCGACTCTTTGTCAAGACCCCAGACCATTATTTAGAGACCAGATGTATGCTTAAGAGTTAAAGGTCCACCTGGAATTCCTCTCCTTGATAAACTGTACAGCAGTTAATGATTGTCCCGTCCTGGGACTGAATGTTTTATGACTTACCAGACCAGTGAGGGATTCCTCTGAATGCCTGGAAAAGAGAACCAAGAGTTTAGCTTTAGGTTAAATAAGTGAGATGCTTATTTGACAAGAAAAAAAATTGAAATTAAAAAAAAAGAATCGAGATCTCAGAGTCCTATACTGTTTAAAAATTTCTGCCTCGTTTGGATATAGATATTGAAGTAAAGCAAGAAATCACTTCTTACTACAAAGTGATATTCTTAAATATAACCTCAACGCTCTAATAAGACATTTTTTCTTTTTGTCTCAGGGGAAAAAGTCAACAAGATAAATCACATATGCCTATAGAAAAATCCTGAAATTTTTACTAGATGTCTGCTTTCCAGGAAGCTTTTGTGGATTACTGTGTGGCAGGCTGACAGACATAAGTAAATTCATGACAATCAGACACTCCCTTAGAATCTCTTGACATTTCTAGGGTTGAACAGCCACTTCACAGGCTGAGCAACTGAGGGCAAGAGTAGGGTTCATGTCCATGCTCAGAGGCCTGCCTCCAAGTTTCCAGGGTTACCAAGCTATCTTTGTGATGTAAAGGGACCAGGCCATGCCTCACATGCTTCCTGCTCTCTATATGCTCCAGAGAGAAAGTGTTGGAATGTCTATGCATGCACAGGTGTAAAGAGTGGGGATTTGAAAAAAAAAAAAAA
>NW_024074062.1:0-3464 GCF_014754425.2 Oryx dammah
GCAGGTGAGGATGGGAGCTCAGGATACAGGTGAGCATGAGGGTGAGAAGGCAGAGAAGGACCGGAGGGTTCTGATGCTGAAGGCACAGGTAGAGATGCAGGGGAGGTGCAAGCAAGAAGCCAGGTAAATACCCAGGTGAAGATGTAGGCAAGGATGCTGGTAAGAAAACATGAAGAGGGACTTCCCTGGTGGTCCAGTGGCTAAGACTCCATGCTCCCAATGCAGGGTTCAATCCCTGGTCAGGGAAGCTCAACTGGTAAAGAATCCACCTGCAGTGCAGGAGACCCTGGTTGGATTCCTGGGTCAGAAGGTTGCCCTGGAGAAGGGATAGACTACCATTCCACTATTCTTGGGCTTCCCTGGTGGCTCAGATGGTGAAGAATCTGCCTGCAATATGGGGAAGAGGCATACACACTTCCGGTTAGGAACAGGTGAGGCAGTCATGGGCACTGGAGATGAGGAAGCCCGTGAATGTGAAGATGAACTGCAGGAGGGAATGAAGTGGGAATCAGGTCAAGTTCCTGCAGGATGGAGCTGAGCTGGCAAGTGAGGCAGTGGGGGGTTGAAGCTGCCTCTGTCCCCCTCTCAAAGACCTCCAGGCTTTGGGAGACATGTGAAACAGAAGTGAAGCTTTATTGGGTGGACAGTGTGTGTGAGAGGGTGTGTGTGTGGGATCAGTTGGGGCAGCCAAAGACGACCATGTTCTCCGTGAAGCTGGCCAGGTCCTCGCACTGTTTCTGGTTCTCCTCATCTTGACATTCTTCAGCTTCGGGCCACAGCTCCACCCAGGTGTCCTTCCCGATGATGTAGCTGATGCTGCGGGAAGACAGATGGGTCAGGAGGGGGCGTGGAGGGTGGGAGGAGGCGGCCTCCAGAAGGCACGGGGCGGGAACTCACTTGGGTTTGTCGCCCCACAGGTCAGAGGATACGCCCCACACGAGGTAGTGCGCCCCCTCCTTCAGTTTAAGGGCTTCCCTGCACTTGATGTGGCTGATGAACTTGCGCTCCTGTTTAACTTGCACCTCGTCGGAGCCTGGAGGGGAGGGAAAGGGAAGCTGAACTGGGGGAGGGGGAGGGGAGGGAGGGGAAGGGAAGCTGAGCTGGGGGAGGGAGAGGGAGAGGGTGGCGAGGGCAAGGGAAGCTGAGCTGGGGGAGGAGAAGGGGAGGGGTTAGGGGAAGGGGGAGGCAGACACAGGACTAACCCGATTTGATGATATGCTCGATCACCATGATGTACTCGTCAAAGTCCTCTTCAAGCTTCTTCTGGATAAGTCTGGTCTTGTATACTGTTGAGGGGTGGGGAGGACAGCGCGGCGTCCTGGGCAGGGCTCTCTGTGGGGCGCCCTCACCTGGCTCCTCCCAAGCGATGATCACAGCCAGGCATGCCCACGTCCCTGCTAGCCGCCCCCGTCACCGCACTATAACACCCCGGGCTACACTCACAGCCATGCACACAATCAGAGCCCTCCACAACCACCGTCAGAGGCATGATGAGAGCGACTTCTATCCATCGTGACCCACAGGTTCCCCCCAACATGGCGGTACGCACAACCACATCCACTCCCAACCACCTGTCACACACACGCCCACAAACCCACCCCACTCATGACCATGTCTCTCCGTGCAATCAGAGCCCCTCACAACACACACACATACACCAGTCACCCACAACCGCAGTCACCACACGCAGCCAGGACCACACCTGCCTTCACACTGCTGCTCACACACAAGCACGCATGCGTGCGCCTTTTCCCTGCCTCTTGCCCGGGGCCCCACTCACCATAGTCCACGCCCGGCTCGCAGGCCCTGTCCAGCCGGTCCTCCAGAGTGATCGCCTCCTCCGTGTGGTGCATGAAGCAGTTCTCTGAGGGGTGGGTGGGGGGCGGGGCAGGGACACGGTCTAAGACCCACTTCCTGTTAAGGGCACGAACTACCCAGGGGTACGCCCAGTCCCCTGGTCCAGACCTCTTGGGTCAACCCCCCACCCCAAGGGAGCCGGGGTCCAGTGTGTGTGGGCACACTCCTGGCTCCCAAGCACTCACCCTCTGCACAGCGGCAGGTATCTTTGTGGTAGAGTTTGCTCAGCATTCCATCCTCTTTATCCGGGTGGTAGAAGTGGATACAAGTTTCATCTGTGGCAGAGGTGATGGGGAGGGGTCAGAGGGCTAGGGCCTCCACCCCAGACACCACACCTGGAGGCTCAGTTATCCAACTCCAGTCGGTCAGACCTCCAGAGGCCAGGTCCCCAGCCCTGGGACACCCAGACTCCTAACTCCCAGACCTGGGGACCCCCAGAACCCTAAACTCCCAGACCCAGGGACCAGCAGACTCCTAACCCTCAGATTTCCAGGAACCCCAGGCTCCTAGCTCTCAGATCCCTGGGGCCCGAAAACCCTTAACCCCCAGATCTCTGACTCCCAGAGCCCTAACTCCCACAATTGGGGAACCCAGACCCCTAACTCCAAGTCCTGGGGACCCCCAGACTCTTAACCCTCAGATCCCCAAGACCCCCAGAGTCTAACTCCCAGATCCCAGGTCCTAGGATGGCTGCTCACCCAGGTTGTAATAGGAGTACACCTTGACTGCCCCAGGCTGTATAAGTCCGACATTAAAGTACTGGTGAACTTTGAAGGACAGACAGTCCTCCTGTGTGTGTGAGACCTGGGAAGAATGAGGTTGGTCAGTGGCAGGGCCTACATGGAAGGAAGTCCAGCATGGGGTCCTGGGGGTTGGAGACTGGTGGAGAAGCTGAGGGATCTAGGTGGGGAAGATGGGGGGTGGGTGGCAGTGGGCAGGAATCTTTGACAAAAGATTAATAAGCAGTTCATCAAATCCATTACCCCACCCCCACCCCACCCCACTCCCGCTAAGGCTAGATTGTACTTCTCAGCATGTTTCAGTTCCTTGTGGCCACGTGATTGAGCTCTGGCCAAGGACTGCTATTTATGTCCTTGAAAACATTCTGTGGTTAACAAGACTGCATTAGACACTTGAAAGTTGCCAAGAGTAGGTCTTAAAAAAGTTATCAACACACACATTATAGCTATGTCGGGGGTGGATGTAACTGACCTTATTGTGGTAATTATTTCTCAGTATATAAATATATAAAATCATTACATTGTGCACATTAAAACTGCACAGTGTTATACCTCAACTACAGCTCAATAAAATTGGAAAAATTAAAGAGAAAGAAAGAAAAGAGAGAGAAAGGGAGTGAGTGAGGGAGGAAGGAGACAGATATACACATATATGTACTGAGACATTGTTGTTGTTTAGTCATTAAGTGGCGTCCAACTGTTTGAAACCCCATGGACTGTAGCCCGCCAGGCTCTTTCCTGTCCATGGGATTTCCCACGTAAGAATACTGGAGTGGGTTGCCATTTCCTTCTCTAGGGGATCTTCCCCACCCAGGGATCAAACCAGAGTCTCCTGCATTGGCAGGTGGATTCTTTACCATGGAGAGA
>NW_024074063.1:0-3463 GCF_014754425.2 Oryx dammah
TTTAATAAAGGAAATAAGAGGCTTAATAATAGTATACTCTCCAAATATGAATCTAAGGGTCAAATAGAAAAAATAGATTATGCAGATATTTCATTGATTGGAATGGACTATACTTATATTTTACTCCAGTTTTCAAGTACTGTTTCTCCTTTAGGCTTATGTAGTTTTGTCATGAGAAAATATTTTTAGCAGAAATTTGTCACTTTCCAAACTTCCACTTGGGTACTACAATTTAACCAATATGCCATTTATCTCATTCCAGAGTTCATTTTCATATTGTCAGAAATGACACACATCCTGGTGATGAAAGGTTTGAATTTTGAACAAAATTTTAGAGCTTTTTTTTTTTTTTAAATCTCTTCCAGCCTACCATTCCCCCTTATTTTCGCTTATGACAAAAAATTTTACTATCCAAAATTCATCAAATCACAGCAGAGACAGAGAGTAAGAATTTTAGAGAAATCTGTGATTATTGTAGCTACAGTTTCCAATATTTTGTGGGCAAACTTTCTATCTCAGATTGTCTATATAAATTCTTCTATCAGGTAGCTATGCTGTTTAGAGTAGAAGGTATAATTTGAAGTCTGTAATTTAACGCTCACTTGATCAAAAACGTGAATTCACTAATCTTAACCATAAATGGGGGGCAGTCCAAAGATGGTGGAGGAATAGGAAGGGAAGACCACTTTCTCCCTCACAAATTCCTCAAAAGATCATTTCAACGTGGAGCAAACTCCAAAAAACAACCTCTAAATACAGGCAGAGGACATCAGGCAACCAGAAAAGCAGATCATTGTCTTCAAAAACAGGTAGGAAAACATATAAAAGACAAAAAAGAGACAAAGGAGGTGGGGAGGGAGCTCCGTCCCGGGAAGGGAAGCCCGTCCCAGGAAGGAAATTCTAAGAGAGGTTTCCAAACACAAGGAAACACTCTCCCTGCCGAGTCTGTGGCGAGCCTTGGAAACACAGAGGGCAACATAACAGGAAGGAAAAACAAATAAATAATTAAAACCAACAGATTACAAGCCCAACAGTAACTCCCCCAGCAGAAAAGCAGCGCAGACGCCTGCATCCGCCACTAGCAAGTGGGGGCAGGGCAGGGAAGCGCGGGAGGCGCGGGCTGCCATGCTCGGTAAGAATCAGGCAGAAACGCCCCACGCGTAACCAGAGCGATCGAACTTGGGCTAGCAAACCAGACTGGGGGATAGCTACCACGCGAAAAGCTGGAACATAAAACGCCGCCAGGACCGTGCACAGAACAAAGGACGGAAGGGAAATAGCCTGACCATCCCCCGCCGGGGACAGGCAGCCAGAGCAGTAAGGACTGGAAAGGGGTGATCGCAGCCCCGGAGATACTTTACCTAACAAACTGCAGGCAGGCTTCTTTGCTGAGACTTCTGGGGGTGCTGGACAGTCACCATCTGCCTCACAGGGAGCGCCAGCAGTACACCCAGAAAACTGAGCAGTAGAGATAGAGAAGGTGACAAGTCGCGGCGACTGCGCTCGCCAAGCTCCTGAGCTGCTCGGACCTGGGAGGGGCGCAGGGCGCAGTCCCAACTGAGTCTGTGCCTCTGAGGACTACCTGGGCGCCAAACCTGAGCGGCTTGGACCGTGGAGCCGGAGCGGTTTGTTCGCCGTGGCGGGGGACAGGTCCAGCGGGGCTGAGATAGTGAAAATGATCCAAAATCTTGAAATCAAAATGGAATCACAGATAAATAGCCTAGAGACAAGGATTGAGAAGATGCAAGAAAGGTTTAACAAGGACCTAGAAGAAATAAAAAAGAGTCAATATACAATGAATAACGCAATAAATGAGATCAGAAACACTCTGGAGGCAACAAATAGTAGAATAACGGAGGCAGAAGATAGGATTAGTGAAATAGAAGATAGAATGGTAGAAATAAATGAATCAGAGAGAAAAAAAGAAAAACGAATTAAAAGAAATGAGGACAATCTCAGAGACCTCCAGGACAATATGAAACACTCCAACATTCGAATTATAGGAGTCCCAGAAAAAGAAGACAAAAAGAAAGACCATGAGAAAATCCTTGAGGAGATAATAGTTGAAAACTTCCCTAAAATGGAGAAGGAAATAATCACCCAAGTCCAAGAAACCCAGAGAGTTCCAAATAGGATAAACCCAAGGCGAAACACCCCAAGACACATATTAATCAAATTAACAAAGATCAAACACAAAGAACAACTATTAAAAGCAGCAAGGGAAAAACAACAAATAACACACAAGGGGATTCCCATAAGGATAACAGCTGATCTCTCAATAGAAACTCTTCAGGCCAGGAGGGAATGGCAAGACATACTTAAAGTGATGAAAGAAAATAACCTACAGCCCAGATTACTATACCCAGCAAGGATCTCATTCAAATATGAAGGAGAAATCAAAAGCTTTACAGACAAGCAAAAGCTGAGAGAATTCAGCACCACCAAACCAACTCTCCAACAAATTCTAAAGGATATTCTCTAGAAAGGAAACACAAAAAGGGAGTATAAACCCGAACCCAAAATAATAAAGTAAATGGCAACGGGATCATACTTATCAATAATTACCTTAAACGTAAATGGATTGAATGCCCCAACCAAAAGGCAAAGACTGGCTGAATGGATACAAAAACAAGACCCCTCTATATGCTGCTTACAAGAGACCCACCTCAAAACAAGGGACACATACAGACTGAAAGTGAAGGGTTGGAAAAAGATATTCCATGCAAATAGAGACCAAAAGAAAGCAGGAGTGGCAATACTCATATCCGATAAAATAGACTTTAAAACAAAGGCTGAAAAAAGAGACAAAGAAGGCCACTACATAATGATCAAAGGATCAATCCAAGAAGAAGATATAACAATTATAAATATATATGCACCCAATAGAGGAGCACCACAATATGTAGAACAAATGCTAACAAGTATGAAAGGGGAAATTAACAACAACACAATAATAGTGGGATACTTTAATACCTCACTCACATCTATGGACAGATCAACTAAACAGAAAATTAACAAAGAAACGCAAACTTTAAATGATACATTAGACCAGTTAGACCTAATTGATATCTATAGGACATTTCACCCCAAAACAATGAATTTCACCTTTTTCTCAAGTGCTCATGGAAGCTACTCCAGGATAGATCACATCCTGGGCCGTAAATATAACCTTGATAAATTCAAAAAAATCGAAATCATTCCAAGCAACTTTTCTGACCATAATGCACTAAGATTAGATCTCAATTACAGGAGGAAAACTATTAAAAATTCCAACATATGGAGGCTGAACAACACGCTTCTGAATAACCAACAAATCACAGAAGAAATCAAAAAAGAAATCAAAATATGCATAGAAACGAATGAAAATGAAAACACAACAACCCAAAACCTGTGGGACACTATAAAAGCAGTGCTAAGAGGAAAGTTCATAGCAATACAGGCATACCTCAAGAAACAAGAAAAA
>NW_024074064.1:0-3461 GCF_014754425.2 Oryx dammah
AGGAAAGTGCCTGGGGACCCTGTGCTTCACAAGAAATCTAAGAGGGAGGGGGCCAGAGGAAGGAGGAGAATGTCCAGCTATCACCTCCCAAACCCTCTTTCCAACTTGGAAAGTCCCTCCTAGGTTGACCCCAATAATGAGTCCTGTGGGATTTGGAGCTCCCCAGATGTGGGGCTTGTAGCGGTGACTGTCCTGCGTCCACACACACATGAGCCCTGGGTGCTCGCCCCACCCCTGATGGCAGTGTGCCAGGAGAACTAGGCTATGTCCTGGCTTCCTCTGCCCAATTTCTTATAGACCTGTGGCCCTGGGAGCTGGCCTTCCACGTGACCTCCCCAAGACCACTCAGATAATGAGAGGAAATACAGTCATCTGCTTACAGAAGGCTGGGGGTTCCGGACTGCAGCTGCAAGTCCTCCCTCGCCACCTGCCTGACCAGAGCCCTTCACCTCTCTGCAGGCATTCCTCAGCTGTTCCCTGTGAGCCTGTGGACGCCACCCGAGATGTCCCCTTTTGGTGGCTGGGGAACGCTCGCAGCCTTTCTCGCCCTGCTCTGCTGTGAGGTGAGCCTGGGGGTCCAGACTGGGTGCGTGCCAGCCAGAGGGTAGGTCACCTGTACCCCTGGTATCATGCGGAGAAGGGGGTCCTGGTCCTGAAGTCGCTGAGGCTTTGAGCACAGCGGCCACCTGCTATGGGTGTGGGCTGCTGTGTGAGCCTGGCTTCCCATGACCCCATGACCCCGGGGCAGCAGGTTGGGGTCTTGGCCTCCACACACTGGGTTGAATGGGCCCCATAACTTCAGGGTGTGTGGATGTGGCAGGTCGTGGAGACTGATGAGGAAATGAAGGGAGGCTGAGGCTTGAGGGAAGGTGAGGGTATGTCCCAGCTGGTCTTCAGAGGTGACCCAGTGGACAGCAGAGGTCAGTGGAAAGTGAAAACGAAGCCCCTTCCGGGGAGTCCAAGGGATGGTGAAGGAGAATGCCTCCATGTGCTCAGTGCTCTGTTTTGGAAAACCTGCCAGGTGCTTTCATGGCAACCATGCAGGAAAGGGATTACTAACCCATTTGACAGATGGACAAACTGAGGCTCAGAAAGAGAAAGCACTTTGCCCAAGGCCACAGAGCTGGAAAACTCAGGATTCAAATGCAGCTCTCTCTCTCCCTGCAGAGCCTCCCTCTTGCCCCAGCTGAGGGCTAGGGGGAGGCGTGTGGGTGTGGCGGAGACACAGAGCACAGCCCTGGCCCAGCTGGCCGAGACCAGTTCAGATTCCTCACCTTCTTCCTCCCTGGGCTCCAGCCACCCTGGCCTCCTCTCTGCCCAGGGTCAGTGCTGGTGGTTTTCTGCCCTCAGCAGACACCTGCCAGCCAAGCTCCCCCTGATTTCCTTCATCCTTAGCTCAAATGTCACCGTTTCCATGACGCCTGTGCTGAGCACAGTATCAGCATGGCAACCCACCCCACTCCCTATTTCCTTTCCCAGGTGCTTCCCACCAACGGACACACAGGTTAGTTTGCTTCTTGGTTACTCTGTGTCCCTCGCGGCAGTGCGAGCTCCACAGGGGAAGTGTTGGTCTTCTTCCGTCTCTGAGGGCTCCGCAGAGCCTAGAACAGTGCCTGCCACGCAGCCGGTGTTCTCCAAGGATTTGCAGAAGAGGAGGAAGGAGTGCGGGAGGAGCCGAACTCATGGACACGGGGCCTGAGAGGACACGATCCACCTCCATTTCAGGGAGGCCTTCACAGAGGAGGTGTCATTTGGGCTGGGGGCGAGTTTGAATATAATCATCTTGGGGATAGGAGATGTGCACGACGAAGACTCACCTGGAGGTGAGAAGCTGGAAGAAGAGCAGTCAGGGGCAGGGAGACAGCTAGGGGGCAGCCCCGTTGGTCTAGATCACAGGCAATAACGTCTGCACAAGAAGAGAGGAGCAGAAGGGACCCCTAATCAGAGTGCCCACCATGGGCAGCTCCTCCAGGCAGGGCAGCGGGGCTGTCTGCTGAGCAGTGTTTTCTGGTCTTCCAGGGTCTGGTGAGGAGGAGTTTGAGGTACCCAAAGAGCCAAAGCACCGGATGGTGGGCTCTGGAGAGTTTCAGGTGATTAATTGTACTGCCAGTTGTACAGACCCCAAGAAACTTGTTCTGGAGACAGCCCCACACAAGACTCTCCTGGAGGGCCAGGCTCAGTGGAAGTTGTTCAAAGTCGTCAACATCTCCGAGAACGTGGAGCTCATGTGCAGTTTCACCTATGGTGGCAGGCAGGAGACGAAAGTTTTCAACATCACCGTGTTCTGTGAGTGTCGCCCATGGGCCCTGCTCCCCAAGGCTGGAGCCTGTGTCTGCAAACCCACACAGAGCTGCTCTGTCACTGCTTCTGGGCACTCTGCTATGGTCCCCACCTCCCTGGGCTCCTGGATCCAGGTCACAGGCTCAGAATCTGCTCACACCCTCCCCTGGCCTCCTCGAACCCTGCCAGCAACCAGGATTTTGAGATTTGCTCAGAGGCAGACAATCCAAGCAAGGTTTAGACAAATCTAAAAATCGTTTTCACAGTCTCCTCCCAGCTGGGGAGTACCCCCATCACCAGAACACCCTGCATCCCGTGACAAGCAGCAGGGACCCATCAGGAGGGCTGGCACAACCACCACTAACCCATTCACCTCCTGGAGAGAAGGTCGTGGTCTTATCTCCCCCTGAGGGCTCTTTGCAAACGTGTGACCATCACACACACACACACCTGCCCACCGGCCACAGAGACCATGGAGAGACCAGGGTTCTCCCGGAAGCTCGGCACCCAGGGTATCACCGAGAACTGTCATCAGTGGGTCAAATGAGTATAAAGATGTCTGAAATCTACCATATTATCCTGGGGTAATGGGGGCTAGGTATTCTAGTTCAAAAATGAACCCAGACAGAGGTCCTGGTGGTCCAGTGGCTAAGCCTATGCACTCCCAATGCAGGGGACCCGGGTTTGATCCCAGGTCAGGGAACTAGAGCCCACATAGCACAGCTAAGACCTGGCAAACCAAAGAGATCAATCTTGAGTTTAAAAAAAAAAAAAAAAAAACAGGAACTCAGGGAACTGTGGAGTTTAATAGTAAGGGATAGCGATAGTTTTAAGCCTGATCCTGAAAACCAAGGGAGGTCTGACTCTTGCCCACACCTCTGAAGAATCTCACAATTCATGGCCCCATTCCAGTGAGTACTCCCTTCTAAGTCTCTCTCAAAAAAGCTATCCAACTCTTTAATTTTTGAAATTTCTATTGAATTTATGGAGAGGAAAGAGACATAGCCAAAACTTTTATCTTTCTAGTTGACTGAACTGATTCTGAACCCTTTCTTGTAGACACCAGGGCACCTCCATTCTTGTCCATTGCAGAAGTCATCAGGTCCCTGAAACTACTACCCAGACATCGTTCACCCTGAACTGCTTCTGCCTTCCCGCCCCAGCCCACTTCCTGAGGACAC
>NW_024074065.1:0-3461 GCF_014754425.2 Oryx dammah
CTCAGCAGAAAAAACAAACTTTGCACTCATGTCTTTGCTACGGAAAAACACCACCTTGCGGCCTTCTGGTCGACCTCGTCGCAAAACCCCACCACGTGAGGCGCCACTGTTTACACACTTCAATGGGGGGACCTGGGTCACACACGGGCGAAGGTGCGCGCGAGCGCCCAGCTTCAAGCCCGGCCACTAGGCATCTCGTTGCCCGGCCCCGAGCACTCAGTGTCCGCGCGCACGGAGACCAGACTCTGGAGAAGCCTCTGACGATCGCCCCGCCAGCAGCTCGGGCGGGGTCCGGGTTCTCTGGACCGTCACTGTGTGGCGGAGGCGGATTAGGCGCCTCCGACCCCCGAGCGGGATCGGCGGACGGGACGTGAGCGCCCCCCGCCAGCCTGCGGGGTCCGCGCGGTCACCGCAGGGAGGGGACTGGCGGGCTGTGACTGACGTGCCCGCGGAGCCCCCCGGACAAGGGACGCGGGCGTTTCCCGAGTCAGGGGCCAACACGACCCGCGGGGGGTTCCCCGGCGGCAGGGTCCGGAGCCCGGCTCCCGCCGGACCTGAGGAGCGAACGTGGGCGCCGGTGAGCAGCCGCGCCGGGGCGGCCCTAGGCCTCAGGGCGGGAGGACGCACCCTGGGCGGCCCGCGGGCAGGGTTGTCGCGGTCCCACGGGATGGAGAACGGGGAGGTCCGGGCTCGATTTCCGAGTCCCAGTTGCGCATTCGGGCCCGTCCCTATCCCGGGAGAGATGTCAGCGACCGGGCATTAGGGTGAACGGGATCCACGGGTCAGCGATGTGGACACGCGGCACGGTTGTTCCGTCTCCAGGCCGCTGGTAAACGACACACTGGAGACAGTATCAGGTGCCAATAACCACAGGTGGGTCTGTGCGCAGAAGAGCACCCAGGAGTGCTGGTCGACCCAGTCAAGCACCCAGCCACAGTTTAGGGCACCGCAACGGTCCCACTCTAAAAAAAACCCTGGAAGCACCTTCAGCGATAGCAGGAGACGCCTAGGCCTCAGCGATGCTGGGACTTTCGCCGCCAGTGTTGCCGGCTCCTGGAACGCTTCCTCCTGCCTGGCTGCCAAGTCACTGCCCTTGCAGAGGTCGCAGACGCTCCAAAGGGAAGTGAGAGGCGCTTGAGTGCTCAGACGTGTCAGACTCTTTGCGAACGCAAGGACTGCAGCCCACCAGGCTCCTCTGACCGTGGGATTCTCCAGGCGAGAATCCTGGAGCGGGTTGCCACGCCCTCCTCCAGGGGATCTGCCCAACCCAGGGATCGAACTCACGTCTCTTCCATCTCCGGCACTGGCAGGCAGGCTGTTTACCATGAGCGCCACCAGAGGGAACGGACGATCTCAAAGCGGCGGTCGGGTGGCTCCGGTCAGCCGGCTGGAACGGCCCCAGGGTGGATCCCTGTCACCGGCATGACGCGGAGGACGCCGCCGCGCCGGCAAACGCCCTAGCTCGTCCCGGGCCGTCTGCCCTGGAGGGGCTCCCGGCTCCGCACAGCGCGCCTGGGGGACGGCCCGGGACCCTGGAGCAGGAGGGGACGCCGGGGAGCGGGAAGGAGCTCCCTGGGCGCTTCTGCGGAGACGGGCCCGCCTCGAGACTCCCGGCGCGGCGGGTGCAACAAGGCGGACTTGAACTGCAAGGACTGTAAAACTGCAGCCATGAAAGTAATTGGAGAAATCTATGAATCGTTCATACTCTGTGATTTCAGAATGGAGTCCTTGTAAAGCAGTGTTTAAGTCTAGAAATCATCAAAGAAATGAACCATAAATGACTACAAACTGATCTTTACATATTTCACAAAGACCCATGATAACAAACGGGTATCTGGGGAACACTTGTGCAAATTCACGTGTAATAAAAAAAAAATTGAAATCAGCATTACTTCATATAGAAGCAGGGCATTTGGAATTATAGCCATTAAGAGGAAGTAGGTAGGTAAATTCTAGTACAACCACGCAAGGCAATCGGCAATTTGTGTTTTGGTTATTGATGTTTTTAAAATGAGATAAATCTGCAGGTACTTGGAAGGAAGTTGGAGATGAACTATTCAACGAAAATAAGTCGTAGAACTCCCAGTGGTGTTATTTTTCAAAAATAGAACATCCACCATTTAAGGAAATTTGGATGGAAAGGCCAAGGAATTAAAATTGCTTAACCAGTTTTAAAAAACCACAAAAATCAAGTCTTCCTGGTAACCTAGTCTCTGGAGTCAGAAAGGTGAATGTCTCTAGAAATAAAGATGTGCCACACCTCCTACTTTTCTCCCCCCTCCAACTACAGCCTCTGGGCTGGCAACTGGCATCCCAGCCGCTCAATGTCTGTGCTCCTCCTGGACCCAGAGCCAAGCGGGGTGGGAGGCAGCCTGGACTCTACAGACCTGGGCTCAGGCCTCTTTCCTCGTCCTGGGTGTCCCCACCCCAGCCATTCACTCAGTCCCCCCCCGCCGCCCGCCACAGATCGTCCCCCAGGGGCCTCCCCCCCCCCCCGGGTGCAGCCTTCTCTCCGTGAGCCTGGAGCAGTTTCCCAATGGAAGGACATTCTTTCCCACAGCAGGTGCCAACCATGGGGACGGCAGAGCTTGGCTCCTGGACACACGGTGTGCGCTTTCTCCTCACATCTGATGAGGACGCCTGATCACAGTGGAGAGTACACAGGCACCGCCTCCTGACCCCAAGTTTAGTATAAACCTTCAGTAGTGCAGAGTTGTGGACATTGCATCAAGACCTCACTTTTTAATGACAACATTCCTGGATAACTAGTAAGTAACATATAATATGTAGTTTTTATTTGAGTTTTGTTCTGTACTAAGCACTTACCTTTGCTTTTCATTTCTCTTCTTTTCACAGCTGTTTGTAAGGCCTCCTCAGACAGCCATTTTGCTTTTTTGCATTTCTTTTCCGTGGGGATGGTCTTGATCCCTGTCTCCTGTACAATGTGATGAACCTCTGTCCATAGTTCATCAGGCACTCTATCAGATCTAGTCCCTTTAATCTATTTCTCACTTCCACTGTATAATCATAAGGGATTTGATTTAGGTCATACCTGAACCCCATGAACAGTATGAAAAGGCAAAATGATAGGATACTGAAAGAGGAACTCCCCAGGTCAGTAGGTGCCCAATATGCTACTGGAGATCAGTGGAGAAATAACTCCAGGAAGAATGAAGGGATGGAGCCAAAGCAAAAACAATACCCAGCTGTGGATGTGACTGGTGATAGAAGCAAGGTCCAATGCTGCAAAGAGCAATATTGCATAGGAACCTGGAATGTCAGGTCCATGAATCAAGGCATATTGGAAGTGGTCAAACAGGAGATGGCAAGAGTGAACGTTGACATTCTAGGAATCAGTGAACTAAAATGGACTGGAATGGGTGGATTTAACTCAAATGACCATTATATCTACTACTGAAGGCAGGAATCCCTCAGAAGAAATGGAGTAGCCATCATGGTCA
>NW_024074066.1:0-3461 GCF_014754425.2 Oryx dammah
CAACACCACAGACCCCAGATGTTAAAGTGAGTTTACTGGGGCCTGTGGTGTTGAGAAGGCATTTGAGTTTTCAATGACATGCATGGGGTCAATGTTTTCTTGTTCTATCATCATGAACTGACTCCAGTATTCCACGGGTAGTGACAGCAGGCGTTCTACCACCTTGGGCTGACGCTTGATGTCCTGTAACATTATCACTGGATCTGGATTGGGTACAGCATGGGCAACTATTGTAGGGCCAAAAATTTTGGCCAGATTGGCAACATCCATTTTAGTGTTTGGGCTCTGAGCCACTCTCTGCAAGTGAATCATGAGGAAAGCTAGTGTGTCTCTGTTGGCCTGGGGCAGCTCACCAACAGCCTGGTACATGGCTGCTACGCTGTTATCATCATCTGTGATTTCTGCGGCATCCATAAAGGCCTTGTTTAGCCGAAAGGTCAGAAGGGGTTCTTTGAGGTTTCGAAGGAAGTCTTTCAGGAGGCTACAGATAGCATGGATGTCATCCACTTTGCTGAGGAGGGGTATAGTTTTCACTCTGAGGAATTTCTCTTTTAGCTCTTTTACTGTCCGGTCACAGCCTGAGACTCGATACAGGCCTGTCTCGGTCAGCCCTCTTTGCTCAATCTCATTTACACAGTGGACAACAATTGACGGGATCATAGGAGAAGTCTGGGACACATAATCTGCCAGCATTCCTTCTCCAATCTTGACAGGTGTCCCTGTCAGGGTAGGAATACAGGGAAGCGGACAGCGGTCCCGACATTCTGGATGAGAGACCACACGACAGTCTCGACACTTCAGAGACAGCTTGCCAAATTTTATTCGCTTTCCACATGGTACACAAGATTCGGGTTTAATAACCGTCTTAGAGACGAAGTCGTGCAGGCGCATCCCCCCATTGCTTTGCGGAGTGCTGGAGCTGTCCGTTTCGGTTTTTGGCTCTGGCTGCCTGCTGCTCAACGTGGAGTCACTGTTCCAAGGCTGTAAAGTACCTGTTTTCCTTCGGCTCCGGGTCCAATATGGCACGCTCTCAATAGTGGACACAGCCTCGATGGGCCCGCCATCATTGGGAACAGTCACTGTAGTTTTAGCAACTATGGATTCATTTCCTTGGTCTGCAGTGGAGCCAATGGAACGCGTTTTCTTTACAGGTCCAGGTGGACCATCCACGAACTGTCGGCTATTCGAGCGCCTCTTTTCTCTCTTCTTCAGTTTCAAAGTCTTTACCAAAGAAGAATCCCAATCCAGGGATTCATCGGTCTTGTCAAAGCTGATATCGGATAAAATGGAACCAGATTCATCAATGGTTGACAGTCTTTTGTTCCCAGCATTGCCACTGGATGGGTGGCCTCTGTTGAGAAAAGCCAGAGCTGATTTTTGCTCTTCACTTAGTTGAGTGCTGCCAGATGTGTCACACATGAGCATCTCTCGAATCAGCTGAATCTGTCTTTCCAGCTTCTCACAGTCAGCCTCAGCTCGCTGTCTCCGTTTGATCTCTACATCCACCTGATTGCGTGCATGTTTCAGTTTAACATCCAGAGCACTACGTTCAGTCTCTGCTTTCATCAAAAGATCCTTGTATTTGCCCAGCTCGTGGTCTGTTCTCTGCCACTTTTTACGAAAATCTTCAAAGTCCTTTGCCAACTGGATAAATTGGAGTTCATTTCCTTCACTGAGAATCTCCACCCGGCGTACAAGCTGCTCAAACAGATTCCGCATATTCAGCATCGTAGTATCCATCTTTCTTGTCGGGTCCGCCCGGCCCCACCCGGGCGGCTTTCTACTTCCCTCCGCGTCTCACACAACGGCGGACCCGGCTTCATCTCCTTAAGGACAGGGTATGTTCCTGCCTCTTCAGCCAGATATTTGTTGAGTGTCTTCTTTTTGCTGGGTGTGGGATTTACAGGGTGAGTGAAACAGATGTGGTCTGGAGCACAGTGAAGTGAGAAGAGAGAAAAAGGAGCAGATTATTCAATGCTATCCCTATTATTAGTAAATACAGCACTGAGCTGGATGGTGCATTGATTATATACCAGATGCTGTGTGCCCCTTACCAAGCAGGTGCTGCCACCTCCCGATTTACAGAGGAGGAGACAGTGATGGTCGCGCGGTTAGGGAGTGGTGAGGGCAGGTTCACATCCACGCAGTGGGACCACGCACTTTGCCGAGCCCCAGCCACCTCTCTGGTGGATGCAACAGGAAGGAGATGGTTCTATGGCATCACTGATTCGATGGACATGAGTTTGAGCAAACTTCAGGAGACAGTGAATTACAGCCAAGCCTGGAGTGCTGCAGTCCACGGAGTGGCAAAGAGTTGGACACAACTGAGTGACTGAACTAAAACCTGAGTGTGTGCTCTACTGCTTCAGTCGTGTCTGACTCTTTGTGACCCCAGGGACTGTAGCCCACTAGCTCCTCTGTCCATGGGATTCTCCAGGGAAGAATACTGGAGTGGGTTGCCATGCCCTTCTCCAGGGCATCTTCTCAACCCAGGGATCAAACCCACATCTCTCGTTATCTCTTGCAGTGGCAGGCAGGATGTTTACTGCTAGCGCCACCTGGAAAGCCCCAGGGAACACTGACAACTAGGAAATGCAGAAAATAAGGGCTGCTCCTAAGTTCAACTGGAAGAGCAGCAAGCACAGGTTGGAAAGAGGAAAACACACGAAGAGCGACAACAGTGCCGACAGAAACAAGCCGGGATGTGTTCACCCACAGAGAAAACATGTGTGCCGTTCAGAGGAGGAGCCCGTCAGCCCTTGCAGGGACAGTTGGAACCGGAATGAAAACCGAGGCGATGGTCAGCAGTGCCCACCCACACGGCCCGAGTGGAGTGGTGTCACTCACCGGCTTCCTGTGTCTCCAGAGCTGCTGGGGTTGCCACCTGAGTGCTGAGGCCAGGCAACGTCCCCAAGTGAGCTAAGGCATCCCTGCTGTCCTTCCAGTGCTGCTGTGGGGCTCTCTGGGGGCGGCCACCCTCATCGCCTGCTCTGCCACCCGCTGGGGCCCGGCTGTCCCCCTGGGATCCTTTCAGCCCTTGAGCTTGTGTGTTCCCAGCCCTCTGCCATGCGGGATTGGGACGCACCTCAGGACTTGGGCTTGAGATATCAAGGAGACTGTGAATCTGGAAGGACACAGCCCTGGGGCCCTGGAGTGACCATGTGAGAAGAGCAGGAGAGCAAAGCCCCCTCGGGGAGGAAGCAGAGCTGGGGAACGTGCCCACACCCACCGCTGCCTCCGGCACAAGCGTCTCTGCTTTGCTTCTCCTTGGCCTGAAACAGATCCCAGACGCTGCTGCTCCGCAGTGATTCCTAAAGATGCACATCCTGCAAGAGCTATTGTCCTGCTGCTCTGGGGCTGCCCAAGTGTGCTCAGGAGCATCAGACAAGTGGGGCTGCCACGCCTGATGCTGGGGGAGGGCCCTGATACTGGGGCGGGAATGTCTGATGGTGGACTAGGGC
>NW_024074068.1:0-764 GCF_014754425.2 Oryx dammah
GGGCGGCCAAGCCCCAGCGGGAGAAGCCTTGCAGTTGGGCTTCCCATCTGTCTGACACAGCCCTAAGCGTTATTGCCCTTGGCAGGGTGAAAACCACTGGCCCGTAAAGCCTCCCCAAGGCCGCCTGGGTCGGGCGGGAGCTCAGAACCGCAGGGGCTGGCCCAAACCACTTGCACGCGTTTGTGCTGGGGAGGAGAGCCCTAGGGAAACCCGATCTGTCAAGACTGGCAGACGAGCAGGACTCAGCCTCCGCGTTGTGGGGCTGTTTCCACCACCCAGGGTCCCTGGGAGCTTGGTGCTCTCTGTGCTGCGCTGAGTCCGGGAGGCCATGCCCCAGCAGGAGAAGCCTTGCAGTTGGGCTTCCCTTCGGTTGACAAAGCGCTAAGTGCTTGAGCCCTTGACTGGGTGAAAGCCACCGGCCCGTAAAGCCTCACCAAGGCCGCCTGGGTCTAGGTGCAAAGGCAAGGCAGGAGAGGAGCTGAGGCCAGGAAGGCGCCAGTGGCGTCTCCCAGCCTTGGGCAGCATGCACCTTCCTGCGCAGGAACACTAGCAGCGAGGCAAGTATGGGCAAGTGTCGCCCAGAGCAGAGCAGCCTCACACCAGTGACTCTGCCAGATCGGGCCTCTGAGCAGAGCTGGAGCTCTGCCGTTCTGGATGCGCACTTGCGATTTCCCAGCCAGGCCTTGCAGATGCACGCAGCTGTGCTGCCTGCTCTTCCCCCGAGGAGGCTCGCTTTCCAGCGTGCTGTGCACTCGGCTTCCATG
>NW_024074068.1:864-1634 GCF_014754425.2 Oryx dammah
TTCCATGCGGGGGTGCCACGCGCCTCCTGGAGGTCTTGGCTCCTGGGATGCTTCCCTAAACTGAGGCTGTGGGCGGGAGCTCAGAACCGCAGAGGAAGGCCCCAAACACTTGCTCGCGTCTGTGCTGGGGAGGAGAGGCCTAGTGAAACTCGGTGTCAAGCACTGGCAGGCAGCAGTTATTTGGTCTCCGCGTTGTGGGGCTGCCTCCAACACCCAGGGGCCGGGGGGCCAGGTGCTCTCCGACTGCGCTGAGTCCGGGCGGCAAAGGCCCAGTGGGAGAAGCTTTGCACTTGGGCTTCCCTTCCATCTGACAGAGAGCTAAGTGCTGCAGCCAGTGGGAGGGTGAAAGGCACCGGCCTCTAAAGCCTCCCCAATGGCGCCTGGGCCCTATGTTAAACTGCAAGGCAAGAGAGGAGCTGAGGCCAGGAAGGCGCCAGTGGCTTTTCCCAGCCTGGGGCAGCATGCTCCTTCCTGGGCAGGAAAACTAGCAGCGAGGCAAGTCTGGGCAAGTCTCGCCCAGGGCAGAGCAGCCTCAAAACAGGGACTCTGCCAGCTCGGGCCTCTGGGCAGAGCTGGAGCTCTGCCGTTCTGGAGGCGCACTGGCGATTTCCCAGCCAGGCCTTGCAGACGCACGCAGCTGGGCTGCCTGCTCTTCCTCCGAAGATGCTTACTTTCCAGCATGGTGTGCACTCGGCTTCCATGGGGGGGCGCCACGCGACTCGTGGAGGTCTTGGCTCCGGGGCTGCTTCCCTGAGCTGGGACTGAGGGCG
>NW_024074068.1:1734-3460 GCF_014754425.2 Oryx dammah
GTGCTGGGGAGGAGAGCCCTAGGGAAACTGGGTCTGTCAAGCACTGGTAGCCGAGCAGGTTCTCAGCCTCCCCGTTGTGGGGCTGCCTCCCCCACCCAGGGGCCCTGGGAGCCTGGTGCTCTCCGACTGCGCTGAGTCCGGGCGCAAAGGCCCAGTGGGAGAAGCCTTGCAGTTGGGCTTCCCATCTGTCTGATACAGCCCTCAGTGCTGTAGCTTTTGGCATGGTGAAAAACACTGGCCAGTAAAGCCTCCCCAAGGCCTCCTGGGTCTAGGTGCAAAGGCAAGGCAGGAGAGGAGCTGAGGCCAGGAAGGCGCCACTCTCGTCTTCCAGCCTGGGTCAGCATGCTCCTTCCTGGGCAGGAACACTAGCAGCGAGGCAAGTCTGGGCAAGTGTGCCCAGGGCAGAGTAGTCTCACACCACGGACTCTGCCAGATCGGGCCTCTGAGCAGAGCTGGAGTCTGCCGTTCTGGAGTCACACTTGGGATTTCCCAGCCAGAACTTGCAGACGCACGGAGCGGGGCTGCCTGCTCTTTCCCGAGGAGACTCGCTTTCCAGCGTGCTGTGCACTCGGCTTCCATGCAGGGGCGCCACGCGCCTCCCGGAGGTCTTGGCTCTGGGTCTGCTTCCCTGAGCTGGGGCTTTGGGCGGGAACTCAGAATCGCAGTGGCAGGCCCCAACCACTTGCACGCATCTGTGCTGGAGAGGAGATCCCTAGGGAAACACGGTCTGTCAAGCACAGGCAGGCGAGCAGGGTCTCAGCATCCGCGTTGTGGGGGGTGCCTCCCCCACCCAGGGTCCTGGGAGCCTGGTGCTCTCCGTGCTGCCCTGAGTCCGGGCGGCCCAGCCCCAGAGGGAGAAGCCTTGCAGTTGAGCTTCCGTTCTGTCTGACACAGCGCTAAGTGCTGGAGCCCTTGGCAGGGAAAAAGCCACCGTCCCCTAAAGACTCCCCAAGGGCGCCTGGGCCCTAGGTGCAAAGGCAAGGCAGGAGAGGACCTGAGGCCAGGAAGGCGCCAGTTGCGTCTCCCAGCCTGGGGCAGCATGCTCCTTCCTGGGCAGGAACACTAGCAGCGAGGCAAGTCTGGGCAAGTGTCACCCAGGACAGAGCAGGCTCACACCATGGATTCTGCCAGATCGGGCCTCTGAGCAGACCTGGAGTCTGCCGTTCTGGAGGTGCACTTGGGATTTTCCAGCCAGGCCTTGCAGACGCACGCAGCTGGGCTGCCTGCTCTTCCTCCGAAGAGACTCGCTTTCCATCATGCTGTGCACTCTGCTTCCATGAGGGGGCTCCACGCGCCTACCGGAGGTCTTCGCTCCGGGGCTGCTTCCCTGAGCTGGGGTTGTGGGTGGGAGCTCAGAACCGCAGGGGCAGGCCCCAACCACTTGCAAGCGTCTGTGCTGGGGAGGAGAGCCGTAGGGAAACTCGGTCTGTCAAGCACTGTCAGGCGAGCAGGGTCTCAGCTTCCGCGTTGTGTGGCTGCCTCCACCACCCTTGGGCCCTGGGTGCCTGGTGCTCTCCGTGCTGCACTGAGTCCGGCCGGCCAAGCCCCAGCGGGAGAAGCCTTGCAGTTGGGCTTCCCTTCCGTTTGACACAGCGCTAAGTGCTGGATCCCTTGGCAGGGTGAAAGACACCGGCCCCTAAAGCGTCCCCAAGGGCGCCTGGGCCCTAGGTGCAAAGGCAAGGCAGGAGAGGAGCTGAGGCCAGGAAGGCGGCAGTGGCATCTCCCA
>NW_024074069.1:0-3458 GCF_014754425.2 Oryx dammah
TCATGAAGATCTTTTTTGTACAGTTCTTCTGTGTGTTCTTGCCACCTATTTTAAATATTTTCTGCTTCTGTTAAATCCTTATCATTTCTGTCCTTTATTGTGCCCATCTTTGCATGAAAAGTTCCCTTGGTATCTCTAATTTTCTTGAAGAGATCTCTAGTCTTTCCCATTCTGTTGTTTTCCTCTATTTCTTTGCATTGATCACCCAGGAAGGCTTTTTAATCTCTCCTTGATAAACTTTGGAACTCTGCATTCAAATGGGTTTATCTTTCCTTTCCTCCTTTGCCTTTTGCTCCTCTTCTTTCCATAGCTCTTTGTAAGACTTCCTCAGGCAACCTTTTTGCATTTCTTTTTCTTGGGGATAGTTTTGATCTCTGCCTCCTGTACAGTGTCACGAACCTCCATCTATAGTTCTTCAGCCACTCTGTCTATCAGATCTAATCCCTTGAATCTATTTCTTACATCACTGTTCTGACAAAATGTGGTCCACTGGAGAAGGCAATGGCACACCACTTCAGTATTCTTGCCTTGAGAACCCCATGAACAGTATGAAAAGGCAAAAGGATAGGACACTGAAAGCTCAATTCCCCAGGTCCATAGGTGCCCAATATGCTACTGGAGATCAGTGGAGAAGTAACTCCAGAAAGAATGAAGGGATGGAGCCAAAGCAAAAACAACACCCAGTTGTGGATGTGACTGGTGATGGAAGTAAAGTCCGATGCTATAAAGAGCAATATTGCATAGTAACCTGGAATATTAGGTCCATTAATCAAGAGAAATAGGAAGCGGTCAAAGAGGAGATGGCAAGAGTGAACCTCGACATTTTAGGAATCAGTGAACTAAAATGGACTGAAATGGGTGAATTTAACTCAGATGACCATTATATCTACTACTGTGGGTAAGAAACCTTTAGAAAAAATGAAGTAGCCATCATAGTCAACAAGAGTCCAAGATGCAGTACTTGAATGCAATCTCAGAAATGACAGAGAGATCTCTGTTCATTTCCAAGGGAAAACATTCAATATTATGGTAATCCTAGTCTATGCCCTGACCAATAATGCTGAAGAAGCTGAAATTGACTAGTTCTATGAAGACCTACAAGACCTTCTAGAACTAACACCAAAAACAGATGTCCTTTTCATTATCAGTATCAGTTCAGTCACTCTGTCATTTTTGACTCTGCAACCTCATGAACCACACCATGCCAGGCCTCCCTGTCCATCACCAACTCACAGAGTTTACCGAAATTCATATCCATTGAGTCGGTGATGCAATCTAACTATCTCATTCTCTGTCGTCCCCTTCTCCTCCTGCCTTCAATCTTTCCCAACATCAGGGTCTTTTCAAAAGAGTCAGCTCTTTGCATCAGGTGGCCAAAATATTGGAGTTTCAGATTTAATATCAGTCCTTCCAAAGAACACCAGGAATGATCTCCTTTAGGATGGACTGGTTGAATCTCCTTGCAGTCCAGGGGACTCTCAAGAGCCTTCTCCAACACCACACTTCAAAAGCATCAATTCTTCGGCACTCCACTTTCTTTATAGTCCAACTCTCAAAACCATACATGACTACTGGAAAAATCATAGCCTTGACTAGACAGACCTTAGTCGGCAAAGTAATGTCTCTGCTTTTGAATGTGCTATCTAGGTTGGTCATAACTTTCCTTGCAAGGAGTAAGTGTCTTTTAATTTCATGGCTGCAGTCACCATCTGCAGTGATTTTGGAGCCCCCCAAAATAAAGTCAGCCACGGTTTCCACTGTTGTGCCATCTATTTGCTATGAAGTGATGGGACCAGATGCCATGATCTTAGTTTTCTGAAAGTTGAACTTTAAGTCAACTTTTTCACTCTCCTCTTTCACTTTCATCAAGAGGCTCTTCAGTTCTTGTTCATTTTCTGCCGTAAGAGTGGTGTCATCTGCATGTCTGAGGTTATTGATATTTCTCCTGGCAATCTTGATTCCAGCTTGTTCTTCATCCAGCCCATCATTTCTCATGATGTACTCTGCATACAATTTAAATAAGCAGGATGACAATATACAGCCTTGACGTACTCCTTTTCCTATTTGGAACCAGTCTGTTGTTCCATGTCTGGGTCTAACTGTTGCTTCCTGACCTGCATATAGGTTTCTCAAGAGGCAGGTCAGGTGTTTTGGTATTCCCATCTCTTTCAGAATTTTCCACTATCCTAAAAGATGATGCTGTGGAAGTGCTACACTCAATATGCCAGTAAATTTGGAAAACTCAGCTCTGGCCACAGGACTGGAAAAGGTCAATTTTCATTCCAATCCCAAAGAAAGAGAATGCCATAGAATGCTCTAACTCCCACACAAATGCGCCAATCTCACCCACTAGTAAAGTAATGCTCAAAATTCTCCAAGCCAGGCTTTAGCAATATGTGAACCGTGAACATCCAGATATTCAATCTGGTTTTAGAAAAGACAAAGGAACCAGAGGTTAGATTGACAAAATTGGCTGGATCACCGAAAAAGTAAGAGAGTTCCAGAAAAAACATCTATTTCTGCTTTATTGACTATGCCAAAGCCTTTGACTATGTGGATCACAATAAACTGTGTAAAGTTTTGAAAGAGATGTGAATACCTTTTCATTATGTGGGACTGGAATGTAAAAGTAGGAAGTCAAGAAATACCTGGAGTAACAGGCAAATTTGGCCTTGGAGTATAGAATGAAGCAAGATAAAGGCTAACAGAATTTTGCCAAGAGAACACACTGATCATAGCAAACACCCTCTTCCAACTACACAAGAGTAGACTCTGCACATGGACATCACCAGATGGTCAACACCAAAATCAGATTGATTATATTCTTTGCAGCAAAGATGGAGAAGCTCTATACAGTCAGCAAAAACACCACCAGGAGGTGACTGTGGCTCAGATCATAAACTCCTTACTGACCTAAATTGAAGAAAGCAGGGAAAACTTCTAGACCATTCGGGTATGACGTAAATCAAATACCTTATGTTTATACAATGGAAGTGACAAATAGATTCAAAGGATTAGATCTGATAGACAGAGTGCCTGAAAAACTATGGATGGAGGTTCATGACATTGTACAGGAGGCAGTGAAAAAGACCATCCCCAAGAAAGAGAAATTTTAAAAGGCAACATGGTTGTCTAAGGAGGCCTTACAAACAGCTATGCAAAGAGAAGTAAAAGGAAAAGGAGAAAAGGAAAGATATACCCATTTGAATGCAGAGTTTCAAAGCATAGGAAGTAGAGATAGAAAGCCTTCCCCAGTCATCAATGCAACAAAATAGAGGAAAACAACAGAATGGGAAAGAGCAGAGATCTCTTCAAGAAAATTAGAGATACCAAAGGAAATTTTCAGCAAAGATGGGCACAATAAAGGACAGAAATGATAAGGATTTAACAGAAGCAGAAGATATTTAAAAGAGGTGGCAAGAACACACAGAAGAACTGTACAAAAAAGATCTTCATGA
>NW_024074070.1:0-3457 GCF_014754425.2 Oryx dammah
CTTGGCATGGTGAAATCCACCGGCCCCTAAAGCCTCCCCAAGGGCGCATGGGCCCTAGCTGCAAAGGCAAGGCAGGAGAGGAGCTGAGGCCCGGAAGGCAACAGTAGCGTCTCCCAGCCTTGGGCAGCATGCTCCTTAATGGGAAGGAACACTAGCAGCGAGGCAAGTCTTAGCAAGGCTCGCCCAATGCAGAGCAGCCTCACACCAGGGATTCTGCCAGTCCAGGCTATGAGCAGAGCTGGAGCTCTGCCGTTCTGGAGGCGCACTTGGGATTTCCCAGCCAGGCCTTGCAGACGCACGCAGCTGGGCTGCCTGCTCTTCCCCCGAGGAGGCTTGCTTTCCAGCGTGCTGTACACTCGGATTCCATGCGGAGACGCCACGTGCCTCCCGGAGGTCTTGGCTCCAGGGCTGCTTCCCCGAGCTGGGGCTGTGGGCTGGAGCTCAGAACCGCAGGAGCAGTTCCCAAACACAAGCACGCGTCTGTGCTGGGGAGGAGAGCCCTAGGGAAACTTGGTCTGTCAAGCACTGGCAGGTGAGCAGAGTCTCAGCCTCCCCGGTGTGGGGCTTCCTCCCCCACCCAGGGGCCCTGGAAGCCTGGTGCTCTCCGTGCTGCAAGAGTCGGGTGGCCAAGCCCCAGCAGAAGCCTTTCAGTTGGGCTTCCCTTCTTTCTGACACAGCACTAAGTGCTGTAGCCCTTGGCAGGGTGAAAGCCACCGGCCCCTAAAAACTCCACAAGGGCGCCTGGGCCTTGGTGTAAAGGCAAGGCAGGAGAGGAGCTGAGGCCAGGAAGCCGCCAGTGGCGTCTCCCAGCCTGGGGCAGCATGCTCCTTCCTTGTCAGGAACACAAGCAACGAGGCATTTCTGGGCAAGTGTCGCCCAGAGCAGAGCAGCGTAACACCAGGGACTCTGCCAAATCGGTCCTTTGAGCAGAGCTGGAGTACAGCCAGTCTGGAGGCGCACTTGGGATTTCTCAGCCAGGCCTTGCTGACACTCCCAGCTGGGCTGCCTGCTCTTAACCAAGGAGTCTTGCTTTCCAGCGAGCTGTGCACTCGGCTTCCATGCGGGGGCACCAAGCGCCACCGGAGTTCTTGGCTCCGGATCTGCTTCCCTGAGCTGGGGCTGAGGGCGGGAGCTCAGAACCAAAGGGGCAGTCCCCAAACACTTGCACGCATATGTGCTGGGGAGGAGAGCCCTAGGGAAACTCGGTATGTCAAGCACTGGCAGGCGAGTAGGGTCTCAGCCTCCGAGTTGTGGGGCAGCCTCTCCCACCAAGGGGCCTTGAGAGCCTGGTGATCTCCGTGCTGCGCTGAGTCCGGGAGGCCAAGCCCCAGCAGGAGAAGCCTTGCAGTTGGGCTTCCCTCCCGTCTGACACAGTCTAAGTGCTGGAGCCCTTGGCAGGGTGAAAGCCACCTGCCCCTAAAGCCTCCCAAAGGGCGCCTGTGCCCTAGGTGCAAAGGCAAGGCAGGAGAGGAGCTGAGGCCAGGAAGGCGCCAGTGGCGTCTCCCAGCCTGGGGCAACATGCTCCTTAATGGGAAGGAACACTAGCAGCGAGGCAAGTCTTAGCAAGGCTCGCCCAATGCAGAGCAGCCTCACACCAGGTACTCTGCAAGATCAGGCTTTGAGCAGAGCTGGAGCTCTGCCGTTCTGGAGGCGCACTTGGAATTTCCCAGCCAGGCCTTGCAGACGCACACAGCTGAACTGCCTGCTCTTCCCCGAGGAGGCTCGCTTTCCAGCGTGCTGTGCACTCGGCTACCATGCGGGGGCGCAACGTGCCTCCCGGGGGTCTTGGCTCCGTGGCTGCTTCCCTGAGCTGGGGCTGTGGGCGGGAGCTCAGAACCGCAGGGGCAGTCCCCAAACACTTGCACGTGCCTCTGTGGGGAAGGAGAGCCCTAGGGAAACTCGGTATGTGAAGCACTGGCAGGCGAGCAGGGTCGCAGCCTCCGCGTTGTGGGGCAGCCTCCCCCACCCAGGGGCCCTGGGAACCAGGTGCTCTCTGTGCTGCGCTGAGTCCTGTCGGACTAGCCCCAGCGGGAGAATCCTTGCAGTTGGGCTTCCCTCCCATCTGACACTGCGATAAGTGCAGGAGCCCTTGGCAGGGTGAAATCCACCGGCCCCTAAAGCCTCCCCAAGGGCGCCTGGGCCCTAGGTATAAAGGCAAGGCAGGAGAGAAGCTGAGGCCAGGAAGGCGCCAGTGACGTCTCTGAGCCTGGAGCAGCATGCTCCTTCCTGGGCAGGAACACTCGCAGCGAGCAAAGTCTGGGCAAGAGTCGCCCAGGGCAGAGCAGCCTCACACCAGGGACTCTGCCAGATTGGGGCTCTGAGCAGAGTTGGAGCTCCGCCGTTCTGGATGCGCACATGGGATTTCCCAGCCAGGCCTTGCAGACGCACGCAGCTGGGCTGCCTGCTCTTCCTCCAAGGAGGCTCGATTTCCAGCGTGCTGTTTACTCGGTTTCCATGCGGGGGCGCAACGCGCCTCCTGGAGGTCTTGGCTCCATGGCTGCTTCACTGAGTTGGGGCAGAGGGAGGGAGCTCAGAATCGCAGGGCAGGCCCCAACCACTTGCAAGCATCTGTGATGGGGACGAGAGCCATAGGGAAACTCGGTCTGTAAAACACTGGCAGGCGAGCAAGGTCTCAGCCTCCACGTTGTGGGGCTGCCTCCCCCAACCAGGGGCCTGGGAGACTGGTGCTCTCCGTGCTGCGCCTATCTCGGGCGGCCAAGCCCAAGTGGGAGAAGCCTTGCAGTAGGGCTTCCTTTCCGTCTGACACAGCGCAAAGCGCTGGAGCCCTTGGCAGGGTGAAAGCCACCGGCCCCTAAAGCCTCCCCAAGAGCGCCTGAGGCCTAGCTGTAAAGGCAAGTCAGGAGAGGAACTGAGGCCAGGAAGGCGCCAGTGGCGTCTCCCAGCCTGGGGCAGCATGCTTCTTCCTGGGCAGGAACACTAGTAGCAAAACAAAACTGGGCAAGTCTCGCCCAGGGCAGAGCAGCTTCACATTAGGGACTCTGCCATATCAGGCTATGAGCAGAGCTGGAGCTCTGCCGTTCAGGAGGCGCATTTGGGATGTCCCAGCCAGGCCTTGCAGATGCACGCATCTGGGCTGCCTGCTCTTCCGCCGAGGAGGCTGGCTTTCCAGCGTGCTGTGCACCCGGATTCCATGCGGGGGCGCAATGCGCCTCCCGGAGGTCTTGTCTCCGGGGCTACTTCCCAGAGCTCGGGCTGTGGGGGGGGAGCTCAGAACCGCAGGGAGAGTCCCCAACCACTTGCATGCATCTGTGCTGGGGAAGAGAGCCCTAGGGAACTCGATCTGTCAAGCACTGGCAGGCGAGTAGGGACTCAGGCTCCACTTGTGGGTCTGCATCCCCCACGCAGGGGCCCTGGGAGCCTGGTGCTCTCCGTGCAGGGCTGAGTCCAGGCGGCCAAGCCAAAGCGGGAGAAGCCTTGTAGTTGGGCTTCCATTCCA
>NW_024074071.1:0-3457 GCF_014754425.2 Oryx dammah
TCCTACCTTATATCCAAATTAAAAAGATTTCACTATTCCCATAGTATAGCAAATAAAATGCCTTTTATTAAACCATATTTTTACAATTGTCTATAATAAATTGTTGCTGACATTGAATCACAGTATATGTTTTGTACATCCTCTGGGGCTTTAAGTCATATTGCAACATGGTCTGAAAACTAGGCAGCTATTTGGTTGGATAACCTGATAGACAATACTTTAGTTTGCTTTTAAGAAGGCCAAATAGCCAAAGACGATCAATGGGAGAACTTTGCAAGGAAGTCTTTTGGCTCCCATATGATGCAACATTTTCTTTCTACTTATCAGTGAGAGGCACTTAATGAAAAAGACTGAATATCTGCCAGAGTCAACAAGACTCCCTCCCGAAGAAAATAAAAGAACCAAATGATTGCTTGAATAAGTGTTTAGAAATGCTAGTCTTTTCATTTCCTTCATAGGAAATAAATGGGAAAATAGCATTTCTATTTATTTATAGAATTTCTATTTATTTATAGAATCTGTACATTTATAAGCTGCAGTTCTGAATAATGAACTCCAGTGGCCATGCCAAATCTCCAGCAAATTGCCCAGCAGGCAGGGAGCTGTGAAGGAGGGGGCAGTTACAGAGAGGAGAGAAAATCACCACCTTTAGTCACTGAAATAGCACCTTGCCTGGAATCAGAATATATAACTGGTATGTCACTGTTTCACAAATCTCATTATGAAGTCAACTGCCTATGTTTACTTCACCTGGACCAGTTTGACAAATGACATCATGGTTTGTTCTCAAATCACAAAGTTTCAATATCTTACCAGCCTAGCTCCTAGGTGTAGGAGGACTCAGAAAGATTAAAAACACTTGTTGGTTCAGTGCCCTCCTTAATAATAAGCTGCCCCTCTCCGGCCCTCTGCCTTTTAGTGACTGTGCAGCTCCAGTTCTATTATTGAAAAATGGCTTGAAGAAAATGATACTACTCTACAGTTTATAACTTCCTTGGCTCCCTTCAGTTTTCTAAGATAATAGCCAAAGGATGCAGACAATGTAATCAAGAGCATCTTTCTTGGATGCCAGTTGACATTGGTAGATCTCTAAGATCAATTTTCTCCTGGCTACCTGTCATCTGAGATGATTTAAAAGGAATTCTCTTTTTCTAACTTGATTTGAAATTGTCTTAGTATCTTCAGAAAACTTTAGCCTAGGCATTAAATGATGGCAATTAAGGAATTGCAATAGAAGGAATTTTTTAGATCAATGTGCATTTATCTGTAATTTCTATTCCTTTATTTAGAATTGGTTTAGTTTACAATGCTGAAGCACATAAATGCTTTACATTATTGTCAAAGGATTAACTTTCACAGTTTTCACATTCTACCATTACTTTTTGGTATATAAACCCTTAGTTATCTTACTGTGGTTCTTATGAGGTTCTCAGTTCAAGACGTAATTGGTTTATATTATATATGTAAGGTAAGGGCATGAGTGTGTGCATGCTAAGTCATGTAATCCCATGGACTGTAGCCTACCATGTTCCTTTGTCCATGGGATTTTCCAGGCAAGAATACTGGAATGAATTCCCATATCCTACTTTAGGAACTCTTCCTGACCCAGGGATCAAACATGCATCTCCAGCATCTCTTGAGTTGCCAAGTAGATTCTTTACCATTGCACTATGAGACCAGGTCTACATTAGCAATATAAATATTTTCAGGATAAAACATTTACAATTTAAGCCTGTAAATGTTTCATCCTGAAAATATTTATATTGCTAATGTAGACCTGGTCTCATAGTGCAATGGTAAAGAATCTACTTGGCAACTCAAGAGATGCTGGAGATGCATGTTTGATCCCTGGGTCAGGAAGAGTTCCTAAAGTAGGATATGGGAATTCATTCCAGTATTCTTGCCTGGAAAATCCCATGGACAAAGGAACATGGTAGGCTACAGTCCATGGGATTACATGACTTAGCATGCACACACTCATGCCCTTACCTTACATATATAATATAAACCAATTACGTCTTGAACTGAGAACCTCATAAGAACCACAGTAAGATAACTAAGGGTTTATATACCAAAAAGTAATGGTAGAATGTGAAAACTGTGAAAGTTAATCCTTTGACAATAATGTAAAGCATTTATGTGCTTCAGCATTGTAAACTAAACCAATTCTAAATAAAGGAATAGAAATTACAGATAAATGCACATTGATCTAAAAAATTCCTTCTATTGCAATTCCTTAATTGCCATCATTTAATGCCTAGGCTAAAGTTTTCTGAAGATACTAAGACAATTTCAAATCAAGTTAGAAAAAGAGAATTCCTTTTAAATCATCTCAGATGACAGGTAGCCAGGAGAAAATTGATCTTAGAGATCTACCAATGTCAACTGGCATCCAAGAAAGATGCTCTTGATTACATTGTCTGCATCCTTTGGCTATTATCTTAGAAAACTGAAGGGAGCCAAGGAAGTTATAAACTGTAGAGTAGTATCATTTTCTTCAAGCCATTTTTCAATAATAGAACTGGAGCTGCACAGTCACTAAAAGGCAGAGGGCCGGAGAGGGGCAGCTTATTATTAAGGAGGGCACTGAACCAACAAGTGTTTTTAATCTTTCTGAGTCCTCCTACACCTAGGAGCTAGGCTGGTAAGATATTGAAACTTTGTGATTTGAGAACAAACCATGATGTCATTTGTCAAACTGGTCCAGGTGAAGTAAACATAGGCAGTTGACTTCATAATGAGATTTGTGAAACAGTGACATACCAGTTATATATTCTGATTCCAGGCAAGGTGCTATTTCAGTGACTAAAGGTGGTGATTTTCTCTCCTCTCTGTAACTGCCCCCTCCTTCACAGCTCCCTGCCTGCTGGGCAATTTGCTGGAGATTTGGCATGGCCACTGGAGTTCATTATTCAGAACTGCAGCTTATAAATGTACAGATTCTATAAATAAATAGAAATTCTATAAATAAATAGAAATGCTATTTTCCCATTTATTTCCTATGAAGGAAATGAAAAGACTAGCATTTCTAAACACTTATTCAAGCAATCATTTGGTTCTTTTATTTTCTTCGGGAGGGAGTCTTGTTGACTCTGGCAGATATTCAGTCTTTTTCATTAAGTGCCTCTCACTGATAAGTAGAAAGAAAATGTTGCATCATATGGGAGCCAAAAGACTTCCTTGCAAAGTTCTCCCATTGATCGTCTTTGGCTATTTGGCCTTCTTAAAAGCAAACTAAAGTATTGTCTATCAGGTTATCCAACCAAATAGCTGCCTAGTTTTCAGACCATGTTGCAATATGACTTAAAGCCCCAGAGGATGTACAAAACATATACTGTGATTCAATGTCAGCAACAATTTATTATAGACAATTGTAAAAATATGGTTTAATAAAAGGCATTTTATTTGCTATACTATGGGAATAGTGAAATCTTTTTAATTTGGATATAAGGTAGGA
>NW_024074072.1:0-3457 GCF_014754425.2 Oryx dammah
TCCTACCTTATATCCAAATTAAAAAGATTTCACTATTCCCATAGTATAGCAAATAAAATGCCTTTTATTAAACCATATTTTTACAATTGTCTATAATAAATTGTTGCTGACATTGAATCACAGTATATGTTTTGTACATCCTCTGGGGCTTTAAGTCATATTGCAACATGGTCTGAAAACTAGGCAGCTATTTGGTTGGATAACCTGATAGACAATACTTTAGTTTGCTTTTAAGAAGGCCAAATAGCCAAAGACGATCAATGGGAGAACTTTGCAAGGAAGTCTTTTGGCTCCCATATGATGCAACATTTTCTTTCTACTTATCAGTGAGAGGCACTTAATGAAAAAGACTGAATATCTGCCAGAGTCAACAAGACTCCCTCCCGAAGAAAATAAAAGAACCAAATGATTGCTTGAATAAGTGTTTAGAAATGCTAGTCTTTTCATTTCCTTCATAGGAAATAAATGGGAAAATAGCATTTCTATTTATTTATAGAATTTCTATTTATTTATAGAATCTGTACATTTATAAGCTGCAGTTCTGAATAATGAACTCCAGTGGCCATGCCAAATCTCCAGCAAATTGCCCAGCAGGCAGGGAGCTGTGAAGGAGGGGGCAGTTACAGAGAGGAGAGAAAATCACCACCTTTAGTCACTGAAATAGCACCTTGCCTGGAATCAGAATATATAACCGGTATGTCACTGTTTCACAAATCTCATTATGAAGTCAACTGCCTATGTTTACTTCACCTGGACCAGTTTGACAAATGACATCATGGTTTGTTCTCAAATCACAAAGTTTCAATATCTTACCAGCCTAGCTCCTAGGTGTAGGAGGACTCAGAAAGATTAAAAACACTTGTTGGTTCAGTGCCCTCCTTAATAATAAGCTGCCCCTCTCCGGCCCTCTGCCTTTTAGTGACTGTGCAGCTCCAGTTCTATTATTGAAAAATGGCTTGAAGAAAATGATACTACTCTACAGTTTATAACTTCCTTGGCTCCCTTCAGTTTTCTAAGATAATAGCCAAAGGATGCAGACAATGTAATCAAGAGCATCTTTCTTGGATGCCAGTTGACATTGGTAGATCTCTAAGATCAATTTTCTCCTGGCTACCTGTCATCTGAGATGATTTAAAAGGAATTCTCTTTTTCTAACTTGATTTGAAATTGTCTTAGTATCTTCAGAAAACTTTAGCCTAGGCATTAAATGATGGCAATTAAGGAATTGCAATAGAAGGAATTTTTTAGATCAATGTGCATTTATCTGTAATTTCTATTCCTTTATTTAGAATTGGTTTAGTTTACAATGCTGAAGCACATAAATGCTTTACATTATTGTCAAAGGATTAACTTTCACAGTTTTCACATTCTACCATTACTTTTTGGTATATAAACCCTTAGTTATCTTACTGTGGTTCTTATGAGGTTCTCAGTTCAAGACGTAATTGGTTTATATTATATATGTAAGGTAAGGGCATGAGTGTGTGCATGCTAAGTCATGTAATCCCATGGACTGTAGCCTACCATGTTCCTTTGTCCATGGGATTTTCCAGGCAAGAATACTGGAATGAATTCCCATATCCTACTTTAGGAACTCTTCCTGACCCAGGGATCAAACATGCATCTCCAGCATCTCTTGAGTTGCCAAGTAGATTCTTTACCATTGCACTATGAGACCAGGTCTACATTAGCAATATAAATATTTTCAGGATAAAACATTTACAATTTAAGCCTGTAAATGTTTCATCCTGAAAATATTTATATTGCTAATGTAGACCTGGTCTCATAGTGCAATGGTAAAGAATCTACTTGGCAACTCAAGAGATGCTGGAGATGCATGTTTGATCCCTGGGTCAGGAAGAGTTCCTAAAGTAGGATATGGGAATTCATTCCAGTATTCTTGCCTGGAAAATCCCATGGACAAAGGAACATGGTAGGCTACAGTCCATGGGATTACATGACTTAGCATGCACACACTCATGCCCTTACCTTACATATATAATATAAACCAATTACGTCTTGAACTGAGAACCTCATAAGAACCACAGTAAGATAACTAAGGGTTTATATACCAAAAAGTAATGGTAGAATGTGAAAACTGTGAAAGTTAATCCTTTGACAATAATGTAAAGCATTTATGTGCTTCAGCATTGTAAACTAAACCAATTCTAAATAAAGGAATAGAAATTACAGATAAATGCACATTGATCTAAAAAATTCCTTCTATTGCAATTCCTTAATTGCCATCATTTAATGCCTAGGCTAAAGTTTTCTGAAGATACTAAGACAATTTCAAATCAAGTTAGAAAAAGAGAATTCCTTTTAAATCATCTCAGATGACAGGTAGCCAGGAGAAAATTGATCTTAGAGATCTACCAATGTCAACTGGCATCCAAGAAAGATGCTCTTGATTACATTGTCTGCATCCTTTGGCTATTATCTTAGAAAACTGAAGGGAGCCAAGGAAGTTATAAACTGTAGAGTAGTATCATTTTCTTCAAGCCATTTTTCAATAATAGAACTGGAGCTGCACAGTCACTAAAAGGCAGAGGGCCGGAGAGGGGCAGCTTATTATTAAGGAGGGCACTGAACCAACAAGTGTTTTTAATCTTTCTGAGTCCTCCTACACCTAGGAGCTAGGCTGGTAAGATATTGAAACTTTGTGATTTGAGAACAAACCATGATGTCATTTGTCAAACTGGTCCAGGTGAAGTAAACATAGGCAGTTGACTTCATAATGAGATTTGTGAAACAGTGACATACCAGTTATATATTCTGATTCCAGGCAAGGTGCTATTTCAGTGACTAAAGGTGGTGATTTTCTCTCCTCTCTGTAACTGCCCCCTCCTTCACAGCTCCCTGCCTGCTGGGCAATTTGCTGGAGATTTGGCATGGCCACTGGAGTTCATTATTCAGAACTGCAGCTTATAAATGTACAGATTCTATAAATAAATAGAAATTCTATAAATAAATAGAAATGCTATTTTCCCATTTATTTCCTATGAAGGAAATGAAAAGACTAGCATTTCTAAACACTTATTCAAGCAATCATTTGGTTCTTTTATTTTCTTCGGGAGGGAGTCTTGTTGACTCTGGCAGATATTCAGTCTTTTTCATTAAGTGCCTCTCACTGATAAGTAGAAAGAAAATGTTGCATCATATGGGAGCCAAAAGACTTCCTTGCAAAGTTCTCCCATTGATCGTCTTTGGCTATTTGGCCTTCTTAAAAGCAAACTAAAGTATTGTCTATCAGGTTATCCAACCAAATAGCTGCCTAGTTTTCAGACCATGTTGCAATATGACTTAAAGCCCCAGAGGATGTACAAAACATATACTGTGATTCAATGTCAGCAACAATTTATTATAGACAATTGTAAAAATATGGTTTAATAAAAGGCATTTTATTTGCTATACTATGGGAATAGTGAAATCTTTTTAATTTGGATATAAGGTAGGA
>NW_024074073.1:0-3456 GCF_014754425.2 Oryx dammah
AAAAAAACTATAAATCTTTCCTGGAAAATAAAGGATGAATCAGTTTCTTGGAAATCTGGCTTCCCCCGTGTCTTCTTTTCTTTCTTACTCTATTTTCTGGCTGATTCCCATCTGGAGCATTAAGCTCATCATGTCTACTTATTTGCCTGGACTTCTAAGACCCACGCAAGAGGGAGGCCAAGGCAGGGCACCCTCTGCTATTAAAGCGAGCACCTGTGGCCTTATGTAGACGGTGTAAGTTTCTTGTCTGAGGCTTTATTGGCCTTCTATGTAAACCAAGGAATAGCTGTCTTTCTCTCTATTCCCTTAACTGCAAACTCTTTCCTTCAGGTCAGTTCAATCATTCAGTTGTGTCCGACTCTTTGCGACCCCATGAATCACAGCACGCCAGACCTCCCTGTCCATCACCATCTCCCGGAGTTCACTCAGACTCACGTCCATTGAGTCCGTGATGCCATCCAGCCATCTCATCCTCTGACGTCCCCTTCTTCTCCTACCCCCAATCCCTCCCAGCATCAGAGTCTTTTCCAATGAGTCAACTCCTCACATGAGGTGGCCAAAGTACTGGAGCTTCAGCTTTAGCATCATTCTTTCCAAAGAAATCCCAGGGTTGATCTCCTTCAGAATGGACTGGTTGGATTTCCTTGCAGTCCAAGGGACTCTCAAGAGTCTTCTCCAACACCACAGTTCAAAAGCATCAATTCTTCCATGCTCAGCCTTTTTCACAGTCCAACTCTCACATCCATACATGACCAAAGGAAAAACCAGAGCCTTGACTAGATGGACCTTAGTCGGCCAAGTAATGTCTCTGCTTCTGAATATACTATCTAGGTTGGTCATAACTTTTTTTCCAAGGAGTAAGCATCTTTTAATTTACAGCTGCAGCCACCGTCTGCAGTGATTTTGGAGCCCCCCAAAATAAAGTATGACACTGTTTCCACTGTTTCCCCATCTATTTCCCATGAAGTGGTGGGACTGGATGCCATGATCTTCATTTTCTGAATGTTGAGCTTTAAGCCAACTTTTTGGCTCTCCTTTTTCACTTTCATCAAGTGGCTTTTTAGCTCCTCTTCACTTTCTCCCATAAGGCTGGTGTCATCTGCATATCTGAGGTTATTGATATTTCTTCCGGCAATCTTGATTCCAGCTTGTGTTTCTTCCAGTCCAGCCTTTCTCATGATGTACTCTGCATAGAAGTTAAATAAGCAGGGTGACAATATACAGCCTTAACGTACTCCTTTTCCTATTTGGAACTAGTCTGTTTTTCGATGTCCAGTTCTAACTGTTGCTTCCTGACCTGCATACAGATTTCTCAAGAGGCAGGTTAGGTGGTCTGGTAATTCCCATCTCTTTCAGAATTTTCCACAGTTTATTGTGATCCACACAGGCAAAGGCTTTGGCATAGTCAATAAAGCAGAAATAGTTGTTTTTTTCTGGAACTCCCTTGCTTTTTCCATGATCCAGCAGATGTTGGTTATTTTATCTCTGGTTCCTCTGCCTTTTCTAAAACCTGCTTGAACATCAGGGAGTTCACGGTTCATGTATTGCTGAAGCCTGGCTTGGAGAATTTTGAGCATTACTTTACTAGCATGTGAGATGAGTGCAATTGTGTGGTAGTTTGAGCATTCTTTGGCATTGCCTTTCTTTTGAATTGGAATGAAAACTGACCTTTTCCTGTCCTGTGGCCACTGCTGAGTTTTCCAAATTTGCTGGCATATTGAGTGCAGCACTTTCACAGCATCATCTTTCAGGATTTGAAATAGCTCAACTGGAATTCCTTCACCTCCACTAGCTTTGTTCATAGTGATGCTTTCTAAGGCCCACTTGACGTCACACTCCAGGATGTCTGGCTCTAGATTAGTGATCACATCATCATGATTATCTGGGTCATGAAGATGTTTTTTGTACAGTTCTTCCATGTATTCTTGCCACCTCTTAATATCTTCTGCTTCTGTTAGGTTCAGACCATTTCTGTTCTTTATCGAGCTCACGGTTGCATGAAATGTTCCCTTGGTATCTCTAATTTTCTTAAAGAGATCTCTAGTCTTTCCCATTCTCTTGCTTTCCTCTATTTCTTTGCTTTGATCGCTGAGGAGACTTTCTTATTTCTTCTTGCTATTCTTTGGAACTCAGCATTCAGATGCTTATATCTTTCCTTTTCTCCTTTGCTTTTCGCCTCTCTTCTTTACACAGCTATTTGTAAGGCCTCCCCAGACAGCCATTTTGCTTTTTTGCATCTTTCCTTATCTGTCTCTAAATGTATATATCTCTCTCACCAAGCCGTCCCCGCTTTGAATTACCCTGGATCCACTGGGACTGGACCCTGGCATTTGTATTATTTGTTAGATTCCAAGTACAAATAAAAACCTACAGTATTTGTTCTTCTCTAAGTCACTTTAAAATAACAGAGACTCAGTCTTTCATTCCTTCCCCTCTTCAGATTGCTCTCATGAGTTTCTGTCCATCCAGCAGCAATAGATCAGGACTTCTAGACTCACTGATTGTCCTCAGGGATAAAGTTACTGGTTGGTGAAACTTCCAGGTGTACTCACCTTTGGCCTAGCTCATACCTCTTTTCCTCTCCTCATGATACAGTGATTCATTGCTGAGGTCAACCTGTCAGACAGGGGCTTCTGCTTCTTCATCCCCAAGGCCACTTTATCCCTGTTTTGGGATGTGAATGATTTTGTTTATGAAATAGTATTTTACATGGTTTTTAAATGTTACTTGAAATGTTACAAGTAATTGCTACTTGAAAACTGCAGTTGATATCTAAAATATCTCATAACCAGAGTGTTGGAGAAACGAAGATGGGTTTAATTAACTCTCTTAGTGAGGTTAGAAAATTTGCTCAAAAAACTAAAAATGAGATACCAATGATCCAACAATCCCACTCCTGGACATATCTCCTATTTCCAGATAGGAAAAAACCATAATTAGAAAAGATACATACAGTCCTTTCTAATAGCTTTATTACTGGTACTATTTGACATCAGTAGGAAATGCTACATAGAGATACTATTTCGTGACGACTGGGAACTGTTGAAGTATTTCAGATGACTTCACATTTTGGACCCCGGGAGACAGAATAGATGATGTTGACATAGAATTTTGGTCTCTCAGAAGAGTACAAGTTTATGAAGGAAGGAAATGGGTTTCATTTTGGGTACACTGTGTTAAAGCACATGAGGATTCCAGATAAAGGTGTTAACTGAATATTTAGAAATGTTACATAGTTATCCCTCTTCAGTGCTGAGACACAAATAGAGTGAGATGGGGTGAAAACTTAAGAAAGGAGAACAGCAAAGGGTGAAGGTGAGTAGAAAATTCTGAGGACAGAATGCCAAGGTTAGAGGGATTTGAGGGCTTCATTTTAGGTTCTAAAAGAAGGTGGGTCACTCCTCTCAATTTTTTTGTTTTGGAATTGATATACACTGTTACCCAATTATGATTTTC
>NW_024074074.1:0-3454 GCF_014754425.2 Oryx dammah
ATCCCCTTGTGTGTTATTTGTTGTTTTTCCCTTGCTGCTTTTAATAGTTGTTCTTTGTGTTTGATCTTTGTTAATTTGATTAATATGTGTCTTGGGGTGTTTCGCCTTGGGTTTATCCTATTTGGGACTTTCTGGGTTTCTTGGACTTGGGTGATTATTTCCTTCCCCATTTTAGGGAAGTTTTCAACTATTATCTCCTCAAGGATTTTCTCATGGTCTTTCTTTTTGTCTTCTTCTTCTGGGACTCCTATAATTCGAATGTTGGAGCGTTTCATATTGTCCTGGAGGTCTCTGAGATTGTCCTCATTTCTTTTAATTTGTTTTTCTTTTTTCCTCTCTGATTCATTTATTTCTACCATTCTGTCTTCTATTTCACTAATCCTATCTTCTGCCTCCATTATTCTATTATTTGTTGCCTCCAGAGTTTTTCTGATCTCATTTATTGCATTATTCATTGTATATTGACTCTTTTTTATTTCTTCTAGGTCCTTGTTGAACCTTTCTTGCATCTTCTCAATCCTTGTCTCTAGGGTATTTATCTGTGATTCCATTTTGACTTCAAGATTTTGGATCATTTTCACTATCAATATTCGGAATTCTTTCTCAGGTAGATTCCCTATCTCTTCCTCTTTTGTCTGGTTTGGTGGGCATTTCTCCTGCTCCTTTACCTGTTGGGTATTCCTCTGTCTCTTCATCTTGGTTATATTGCTGCGTTTGGAATGGCCTTTTTATATTCTGGTAATTTGTGGAGTTCTCTTTATTGTGGAGCTTCCTCACTGTGGGTGGGGTTGTATCAGTGGCTTGTCAAGGTTTCCTGGTTAGGGAGGCTTGTGTTGGAGGTCTGGTGGGTGGAGCTGGGTTTCTTCTCTCTGGAGTGCAGTGGAGTGACCAGTAATGGGTTATGAGACGTCTAAAGTTTTGGAGTAACTTTGAACTGCCTGTATATTGAGGCTCAGGGGTGTGTTCCTGTGTTGCTGGAGAATTTGTGTGATATGTCTTGCTCTGGAACTTGTTGGCCCTTGGGTGGAGCTTTGTTTCAGTGTAGGTTTGGAGGCATTTGATGAGCTCCTATTGCTTAATGTTCCCTGAATTCAGGAGTTCTCTGATGTTCTCAAGCTTTGGACTTAAGCCTCCTGCTTCTGGTTTTCGGTTTTATTTTTACAGTGGTCTCTAGACTTCTCCATCTATACAGCACCAATGATATAGTATCTAGGCTAAAGATGAAAGGTTTCTCCACATTGAGGGGCACCCAGAGAGGTTCACTGGGTTACATGGAGAAGAGAAGAGGGAGGGGGTAGTTAGAGGTGACTGGAATGAGATGTGGTGAGAACAAAAGAGGAGAGAGCAAGCTAGTCAATAGTCACTTCCTTATGTGCGCTCCTTAGTCTGGACCTCTCAGCGGTATTTACGGAGTTATACAGGGGAGAGGAGAGAGAGGAAGTAGACAGAGGTGGCCAGGAGGGTAAGAGAGAGGAATGAAAAGGAGAGAGACAGGTCCAGCCAGTAATCAGTTCCTTAGGTGCTCTCCACCATCTAGAACACACAGAGAATCACAGAGTTGGATATAGAAGAGATGGGGGGAGGGGGGGGAGAGACAGAGGCCACCTGGTGGAGAAAAAGGAGAGTCCAAAAGGAGGAGAGAGTGGTCAAGCCAGTAATCTCACTGTCAGGTAAGATTGGGTTATGAAATGTACAAGATTGACAACAAAAACCGAAAAGCAAAGATTAAAAACCTAGAGTAGAGGTTAGATTTTCAGAAATACAATGTTAAAGAGACGAAGCAGAAGGAAGAAAGAAAAAAAAGAGAAAAGATTAAAAAATAATAATAATATTAAGAAAAAGAAATAGGGAAAAATATATATATAAGAAAAAATAAAAATTAAAAAAAAAAAACCCGAGATTAAAAAAGAAATACCAACAACAACCACGCGAAGGCTATATATGGTGTTTGCTTTAAAAAAGTAGAGTCTTTTTTTTTTTTTTGAAAAGTAATAGTTATAGAAATATAAAGTAGAGAAACAGAAGACTTAACAGTTAAAAAAAAGTTTGAAAAAAAAAAAAAAGGCAAAAAACAAAAAAAAAAAAGGAATGATTGTAAAAATTGTGAAGATATATCTGGGCCTTCTCTGATGTTGTGGGCCGTGTTGGTCACTTCCAAGGCGTTTCCCTCTGTTTAGCTTCTGTTTGCTGGTCTCTTCAGGGTCTGAATTCCGTCCTGACACATGGGGGCGGTGGTGGACCCTTTTTTTTTTTTTTTTTTTTAATTAGGCTCACTAGTTCAGTCGCGCAGTGGGGAGGGGGGGATGCTGCAAACAAATAGCACTGTCGTGGGCACACAGCGTCTCAACCCCGCTGGACCTGTCTCCCCCCACGACGCACAAACCGCTCCGGCTCCACGGAGCTCAGCCAGGAACCATCCGAGGCCGGCCCCAGGCTTCGCGCACCTCCCCGGTCCAAGCCGCTCGGTTTTGGCGCCCAGGTAACCCTCAGAGGCACAAACTTGTTTGGGACTGCGCTCTGCGCCCCTCCCGGGTCCGAGCAGCTCGGGAGCTTGGCGGCGCGGTCGCCAGGACTTGTCCCCTTCTCTGTTTCTACTGCTCAGTTTTCTGGGTGTACTGCTGGCGCTCCTTGTGAGGCGGGTGGTGACTGTCCTGCATCCCCTGAAGTCTCAGCAAAGAAGACTGCCTCCCGCTTTTTAGGTAGTCTCTCCGGGGCTGCGATTGCCCCTTTCCAGCCCTTCCAGCTCTGGCTGCCTGTCCCCGGCGGGGGATGGTCTGCAGCCGGCTATTTCCGTTCAGTCCTTTGTTCTATGTGCGGTCCTGGCGGGGTCTTATGTTCGCGCTTTTCGCGTGGTAGCTATCCCCCAGCCTGGTTTGCTCGCCCAAGTTCGTTCGCTCTGGTTACGCGTGGGGCGTTTCTGCCCGCTTCTTACCTAGCGCAGCAGCCCGCGGCTCCCGCGCTTCCCTGCCCTGCCCCCACTTGCTAGCGGCGGCTGCAGGCGTCTGCGCGGCTTTTCCGCTGGGGGAGTTACTGTTGGGCTCGTAATCTGTTGGTTTTAATTATTTATTCGTTTTTCCTTCCTGTTATGTTGCCCTCTGTGTTTCCAAGGCTCGCCTTAGACTCGGCAGGTAGAGTGTTTCCTTGTGTTTGGAAACCTCTCTTCTTAGAATTCCCTTCCCGGGACGGAGCTCCCTCCCCACCTCCTTTGTCTCTTTTCTCGTCTTTTATATTTTTTCCTACCTGGTTTTGAAGACAATGATCTGCTTTTTTGGTTGCCTGATGTCCTCTGCCTGCATTCAGAGGTTGTTCTGTGGAGTTTGCTCCGCGTTGAAATGATCTTTTGAGGAATTTGTGAGGGAGAAAGTGGTCTTCCCTTCCTATTCCTCCGCCATCTTAGGACCGCCCCCTCTATAAATATATTTTAAAAACTTTATGTTAGCATATTGATTTAAAA
>NW_024074075.1:0-1722 GCF_014754425.2 Oryx dammah
ATTCATGGGGTCGCAGAGTAGGACATGACTAAGCAACTGAACTGAACTGAAGTGATATATGGATATAGATATATAGATACAGATGTATATGTGTGTCTGAAAAAAATTCAAGTATTAAACAATAATTATTTCTAGATAGTCAGATTATGAATATTTTTTCTTTGTTATATTCTTTTGTTGTTATTGTTGATAGTCTCTCCGTCGTGTCCTACTCTTTTGCAACTCCATGGACTGTAGCCCACTAGGTTCCTCTGTCCTTGGGGATTCCTGGGCAAGAATACTGGATGAGTTGCCATTTCCTACTCCAGAAGATCTTCCCAACCCAGGGATTGAACCTCATATATCCTTTGTATCCTGCATTGCAGGCAGATTTTTTTACTGTCTGAGCCACGGGGGAAGCCCATATTCTTTTCTACTTTTTAATTATTTAAATCTCTACTGTGTATTTTTTGATGTCCAGGAAAGTAACAAATAACATTAAAAATAAGAATGGCTAACAAGGTTTTGCAACAGTAGTCATTGTATTTGTAGGCTCAAATGAGTGTTCCATATGTGCATGATGAGATTTAAGAGGAGATAGAGGGATCAGTTTTTATTGCTAATTTTATTAATCATAACACTTCAGCTACGCAAGTTTACAACCAAATATGCCAGTAAAAGCTGAGTAAATGTTTACAAAACTTTTTCTAAAGACAATTTCTCACTTTTTTGACTGACTGGGGTTACATCAGATTAAAAAAAAACATACTATAAATAAGTTTGTATTTAAAATAACAACCCACTTATAATGAGTTTTACAATGTTATAATAAATAAATCAGCACTGCGCTTCAGTCCTGATACTATCAGACAAAAGAAATTCTTTCAAGATTGCCCTCCCTCCTTTTCCTGTGTTTGTAAACTATCGAAGTCTTGCTCCTGGGTTAGTGTCTTCTGAAACACAGAGAAGTCTTTAATTCTAGTTCAAGATCTTCACGACCCAGATAATCATGATGATGTGATCACTAATCTAGAGCCAGACATCTTGGAATGTGAAGTCAAGTGGGCCTTAGAAAGCATCACTACGAACAAAGCTAGTGGAGGTGATAGAATTCCAGTAGAGCTGTTTCAAATCCTGAAAGATGATGCTGTGAAAGTGCTACACTCAATATGCCAGCAAATTTGGGAAACTCAGCAATGGCCACAGGACTGGAAAAGTCAGTTTTCATTCCAATCCCAAAGAAAGGCAATGTCAAAGAATGCTCAAACTACCGCACAGTTGCATTCATCTCGCATGCTAGTAAAGTAATGCTCAAAATTCTCCAAGCCAGGCTTCAGCAATACGTGAACCGTGAACTTCCTGATGTTCAAGCTGGTTTTAGAAAAGGCAGAGGAACCAGAGATCAGATGGCCAACATCCGCTGGATCATGGAAAAAGCAAGAGAGTTCCAGAAAAACATCTATTTCTGCTTTATTGACTATGCCAAAGCCTTTGATTGTGTGGATCACAATAAACTGTGGAAAATTCTGAAAGAGATGGGAATACCAGACCACCTGACCTGCCTCTTGAGAAATCTGTATGCAGGTGAGGAAGCAACAGTTAGAACTGGACATGGAACAACAGACTGGTTCCAAATAGGAAAAGGAGTCCGTCAAGGCTGTATATTGTCACCCTGCTTATTTAACTTCTATGCAGAGTACATGATGAGAAACGCTGGACTGGAAGAAGCACAAGCTGGAATCA
>NW_024074075.1:1732-3454 GCF_014754425.2 Oryx dammah
ATTCATGGGGTCGCAGAGTAGGACATGACTAAGCAACTGAACTGAACTGAAGTGATATATGGATATAGATATATAGATACAGATGTATATGTGTGTCTGAAAAAAATTCAAGTATTAAACAATAATTATTTCTAGATAGTCAGATTATGAATATTTTTTCTTTGTTATATTCTTTTGTTGTTATTGTTGATAGTCTCTCCGTCGTGTCCTACTCTTTTGCAACTCCATGGACTGTAGCCCACTAGGTTCCTCTGTCCTTGGGGATTCCTGGGCAAGAATACTGGATGAGTTGCCATTTCCTACTCCAGAAGATCTTCCCAACCCAGGGATTGAACCTCATATATCCTTTGTATCCTGCATTGCAGGCAGATTTTTTTACTGTCTGAGCCACGGGGGAAGCCCATATTCTTTTCTACTTTTTAATTATTTAAATCTCTACTGTGTATTTTTTGATGTCCAGGAAAGTAACAAATAACATTAAAAATAAGAATGGCTAACAAGGTTTTGCAACAGTAGTCATTGTATTTGTAGGCTCAAATGAGTGTTCCATATGTGCATGATGAGATTTAAGAGGAGATAGAGGGATCAGTTTTTATTGCTAATTTTATTAATCATAACACTTCAGCTACGCAAGTTTACAACCAAATATGCCAGTAAAAGCTGAGTAAATGTTTACAAAACTTTTTCTAAAGACAATTTCTCACTTTTTTGACTGACTGGGGTTACATCAGATTAAAAAAAAACATACTATAAATAAGTTTGTATTTAAAATAACAACCCACTTATAATGAGTTTTACAATGTTATAATAAATAAATCAGCACTGCGCTTCAGTCCTGATACTATCAGACAAAAGAAATTCTTTCAAGATTGCCCTCCCTCCTTTTCCTGTGTTTGTAAACTATCGAAGTCTTGCTCCTGGGTTAGTGTCTTCTGAAACACAGAGAAGTCTTTAATTCTAGTTCAAGATCTTCACGACCCAGATAATCATGATGATGTGATCACTAATCTAGAGCCAGACATCTTGGAATGTGAAGTCAAGTGGGCCTTAGAAAGCATCACTACGAACAAAGCTAGTGGAGGTGATAGAATTCCAGTAGAGCTGTTTCAAATCCTGAAAGATGATGCTGTGAAAGTGCTACACTCAATATGCCAGCAAATTTGGGAAACTCAGCAATGGCCACAGGACTGGAAAAGTCAGTTTTCATTCCAATCCCAAAGAAAGGCAATGTCAAAGAATGCTCAAACTACCGCACAGTTGCATTCATCTCGCATGCTAGTAAAGTAATGCTCAAAATTCTCCAAGCCAGGCTTCAGCAATACGTGAACCGTGAACTTCCTGATGTTCAAGCTGGTTTTAGAAAAGGCAGAGGAACCAGAGATCAGATGGCCAACATCCGCTGGATCATGGAAAAAGCAAGAGAGTTCCAGAAAAACATCTATTTCTGCTTTATTGACTATGCCAAAGCCTTTGATTGTGTGGATCACAATAAACTGTGGAAAATTCTGAAAGAGATGGGAATACCAGACCACCTGACCTGCCTCTTGAGAAATCTGTATGCAGGTGAGGAAGCAACAGTTAGAACTGGACATGGAACAACAGACTGGTTCCAAATAGGAAAAGGAGTCCGTCAAGGCTGTATATTGTCACCCTGCTTATTTAACTTCTATGCAGAGTACATGATGAGAAACGCTGGACTGGAAGAAGCACAAGCTGGAATCA
>NW_024074076.1:0-3454 GCF_014754425.2 Oryx dammah
TTTCTATTTTGTTCCATTGATCTATATGTCTGTCTTTGTGCCAATACCATACTGTCTTGATGACTGTGGCTTTGTAGTAGAGCCTGAAGTCAGGCAAATTGATTCCTCCAGTTCCATCCTTCTTTCTCAAGATTGCTTTGGCTATTCGTGGTTTTTTGTATTTCCATACAAATCTTGAAATTATTTGTTCTAGTTCTGTAAAAATATCGCCGGTATCTTGATAGGGATTGCATTAAAGATTTATTTTCTTAACAATTTTAAAATTTTCAATGTAATATTATTGACTATATTCACCATGCTGTATATTACAACCCCATGACCAATTTATTTTATATCTGGATATTATATTGCTTGATTCCCTTCACCCCCTCTCCCTCGCCTCAACCCTCCTTCCTTCTGGCAAACACCAATCTTTTCTCTATAAATTTTGTTTTGTTTGTTCATATGCTTTATTAAAAAAGTATCTCTCATATAGTTGAAATCATATGATATGTGTCTTTGTGTGACTTATTTCCTTAGCATAATACCCTCAAGGTCCATCTGTGTTGTTGCAAATGACAAAATTTCATTCTTTTCTTATAGCTGAGTAGGATTGCATTGTGTTTATATCCATTCATCCATCAGTGGACACTTGGTCTGTTTCCATATTTTGGCTATTGTAAATAATGGTGCAAATGAGCAAATATGTACACATATCATTTTGAATTACTGTTTTTGGTGTCTCTAGATAAATACCAAGAATATGAATTGCTGCATCACATGATAGTTCTATTTTTAATTTTTTGGAGGAACCTCCATATTATTTTCCATAATGTCTGCACCAATTTTCAGTTCCATGAATCAGGCATATGTTCCCTTTCTCCATATTTTTTGCCAACACGTTATTTCTTGTCCTTTTGATAAAAGCCACTGTGACAAGTGTGAGGTGATTTTTTTGGTTTTAATTTGCATTTCTCTAATAATCATGTTGACAACTTTTCATGTGTGAAGTGGTGACATGGACTATTTGTATTTCAGTACATATATGACATCTCCTTCATCTCCTTTATCCACTAGGATTGCTCCCATATGTTGGCTATTATAAATAATGCTGCTATGAACATTGGATTCTATGTACCTTTTCAAATTAGTGTTTCTGTTTTCCTCAGATACATATCCAGGATTGGTAGTTGTTTTTTTTTTTTTTTTTTTTTTTGAGAAACCTCCATAATGTTTTCCATAGTGGCTGCACCAGTTTACATTCCTATCAAGAAGAATTTCCTTTCCTTTTCTCCACATACTTGCCAAAATTTTATTGCTCAAAGATTTCTTTTTTTTGATGGACTTTCTGATAGGTGTGAGGGTGATATCTCTTTCTGGTTTTTATTTGCAGCTCTCTAATAATTAGTGATGATGATCATTTTTTAATGTGCTGTTGGTCATCTATATGTCTTCTTTGGGAAAATGTCTATTCATGCCTTCTGCCCATTTTTTGATCAAGTTGTTTGGTTTTCTGAATACTGAATTGAATGAGCTATTTATATATTTTGGCTATTAACCCCTTATCAAGCATATCATTTGCAAATATTTTCTCACGTTCAGTAGGTTGTCCTTTTGTTATTTATAGATTGTTTTCTTTGCCGTCAAAGGCCTTTAACCTTAATTAAGTCCAATTTGTTTGGTTTTGCTTTTATATCTTTTGCATTAGCATACAGATCCAACAAGATTGGTGTGACTTATCTCAAAGAGTGTTCTATGTTCACTCCTAGGAGTTTTATGGTTTCTAGTCTGGTTATTACTTTTAGGTCTTTAATCTATTTCTTGAGTTTATTTTTGTATATGGTTATAGGAAATGTAATTTTGTTTTTTACATGTAACTGATCAGTTTTTGATCATTTCAAACTTGTAAAACTTTTCAAAATTAGTAAATGAAACAAAAATGATCATGCAACATAAATTGTTTCTAACTTGCTTAAATTTTTAATATCATTCATTTTTTAGATTAATAAACACTTAGAAATAATCATCTCTAATGCCTACAGATAATTCCTGCCTATTTTTGTAGGATAATTTTTAAGTATTTATTTTTTCATGCTCAGTTTATTTCCATTCTTCATTGACTACACACAAATAAAAATACAAATAGAAACCACAATATGCTGTTCTGGTCCTAAATGAATTTATTAGGTTTTGGGAAAAACAGCATATGTGGCAAAACACAACTTGGTCATTAGTGAGCATCACTACCATCCCCTGGTTGTAACATTATCATAACATTTTTTTCTTCTTCATCTTTATCAAGATAAAATTGACAAAATTGTCAAGAGTTACAACTTAAGGTGTATAATGTGATGACTTTATGTATGTGTACATTGTGAAATGATTGCCACAATCAAGTACATATTGATAACATATATTAATATGACATATTAATTATTTTCAGTTCAACTTTCTTCTTCTATCCTTAAATTTAAGTATTATTTTTTTAAAATTTTTTATTATGAGGATTCTTGGCAAAAATTTCTCATATTTTCTGCAACAAACACCTCTGAATTTTAAGGGTTTGCTTTTTTTAATGTTTATACATTTTTATATACTCACAACTCAAAAAAGAATCATTTAATTTTATATTATGTACCAATAACTGAAAATGAAGAATTTTAAAACATTTTTTATGGAAGGAAATAATTCACATTATAGTTATTGTGGAACTGAGTCATATGAGACAAACATGTAGGGGAACTACCCCAGTGACCAGTGCAGATGTCATACAGACCTCTCAGGGGATAGAAAATGCCTAAGAGTATAGAATGAGAATTTCTGAGGCTTCTGAGTATAAATCTGGTAATTTATACTCCAAGCCTGTACTTTAGCCTAAAATAGAAACATTCTGGAAAACCAGTCTAGTGCTGACTTCACCTTTAAAATTCTTTGCTAGCCAACTTCCTTCCATAACTTGGCAGTCAGAACTTTAGCTATAAGAAGAGAGCTGTCTTCAAAATTACAATCACTGTTACAGTCACTGTTATTAAAAAAGCTGCTTATAAAACATGCTGACAAAAACAGTGTTTTCTTCCTTTCTTTCTTCCTTCTTTCCTCCCTCTCTTCCTTCTTTCCTCCCTCCTTTTCTCCTTCCTCCCTCTCTCCCTGCTTTCTTCCTCCCTTTCCTTCTTTCCTCTTAGATTGAGTGTGCATCTTTTTCAAAGAGGAATTTAGTTGTTCCCCTAGTGTCTTATTCATGAAATCTGTAGAATAGACTCCTCTAAATGAGGTTGCTTTTCTTGCCCAGAGTTTTCTGAAGAGCTATCTTGACTTCCTTGTTCCGTAAGCTGTAGATGATAGGGTTGAGCATGGATGTCACCACAGTATAGAAGAGGGCCAGGAGTTTATCTACCCCTGGTGAATGACTAGCCTTGGGCCTCAAGTAGGTGACAGATCCTGAGCCATAGAAGAGTGTTACTACCAGTAGGTGGGA
>NW_024074077.1:0-3454 GCF_014754425.2 Oryx dammah
ATAGGAGCCGGAGCCAGTCGCTGGACTGGTTTCCCCCGTGTCTCTCTCTCTTTCTCCCTCTCTCTCCTTTTCCTCTTCCCGTCTGGGGCGCGGAGGCTCGCCAAGTCTACTTACTTGCCCTGGCTGTTAAGACCCGCGCGAAAGGGAGCCTAAGGCGAGGCACCCTTAGATATTCAAGCGAGCGCCGGTGGCCCAACATAGATGGTGCAAGTTCCTTGTCTGGAATTTTATTGGTCTTCCACGTAATCCAAGTTATTCAGCCCTCTTTCTCCACTTAATCTTCCTACTATACTATTGTTTCTTAATCTAATCTTATATTAATAAACAAATAAGTTTTTCTCACGCCAACGCCGCTTTGAATTCCCTGGATCCACCGGGGCTGGACCCTGGCAAGTGGCGCCCGGAACAGGCTATTCGAAGGTAGGTTCCCCGAGCAATTAGGGTCATCAGCCCTATTGCCATCTCCTTGGAGCAAGTAGGGTCATCAGCTCTATTGCTCTGGACAACTAGGGTCATCAGCCCTGTTGTTGCCCCAGTGTTGAGTGTTCGGGATGGATAGGACCCCACTCAGGGTGCTGCAGACCCCCCTGTAGGATAGACAGGGTGAGTAGGAGTGGGAAATGTTGAAGGGTTTAAGAGAAACCTGGTTCTCTAGAGGTTGAAAGAAACCTGCTTTCTTCGGGTTGAAAAGCCCCCTTGCAAAAGGTAAAACCATTTGCCAAGGCAGACTTTTCTATAAATCTTAATTTTCTGACACAGGTAACAATGACTCAAAAGAACGACAACTCTTTATAGAAGTAATTTTGTAAACTGTTAAACAAAAGATAAATTAAAGATAAAAAGGCTAGTGTTACAAGAGCAATGTCCTTGGTTTCCAGAAAAGGGATTTAGATACTTAGGTGAAGCTAGGAAAACAGCAAAAAACTTATTATACTTTGCATGGGCTTGTAAATGCCTTTGCTCTGTAAAATATGCTTTAAAATGTTCTGGACCCCGGTCATGAGGCTGTTAGATAGCCTATGGGAGAGGCTATAGCGGTGGATGGTAGTGGGTCTCTACCTTCTATGCAGATTATATTTTCTGCCATTGGCAAAGAAAACGAGGGAGACTGTTCTCTTCCTCCCGAGGAAGGGGAGTGCTTACAGGACGCAGCGGCCGAGCGCCCTGGAGAGCCCCCTCCCCCTCTACACAAACCAAACCTTTAAAAAATTATCTTATTTAAGGCGACCACTGCAACCTCTGCTTGCGCCTCCCCAGGGCTTAAGAACTCCCCACTTTGCATCCAAAGCCTCCCAGAACATTGCTTACGGTTGAAAAGGATAGGGAGATTATTTTTGAGCAAAAGAGCTTTTAAAACGGAGCCTGCTCCTTGCAGAAAACCCCCTCAGGGGGGCCTCACCCAAGCAAAGAAAGAAAAAGAGAAAAGAAAGATAAAAAGAGGAAAAAAGAGAAAAATAATTGTAATAAGAAGGATTTTACAGATACAAAATGTTTCGCTTATGGCCAAATAAAACATTTTTGCTGGCAATGTCCTGCTAAACAGAGACAAAAAGCCATGCCAGTTAACCCCAGGATTTAGCTGCAGCAGCAGCAGCAGCTCAGGACTAGACCTCAGCTCCGCTACGGCAACAATATTAACCCCTGATGTGCCAGTTGCTCAGATTCCAACGGGAGTGGCTAGCCCCCTGGCTGGGGGCACTGTAGGACTTGTGTTAGGGCGTAGCTTGCTTTCTTTTCAAGTAATTTCGGTGGTGTCTGATGTAGTAGATTCTGATTACACTGGAGAAATTAAAGTTTTGATCTTGCCACCTGCTAAAACTGTGCAAATTAATAAAGGCCAAAGAATAGCACAGCTTTTGCTTTTACCTTATTACCAGACAGAAAAAGCCCCAGAGGATTTAGATCTAGTGATCTAGCTTTGGGGGTGCAGAAAAATAACAGCTTCTAGGCCTTTAAAAGATTTTTTAATTCAAGGAATAAAAGGTCAGGGCTGTTAGACACTGGCGCAGACGTTTCTTACATTGCTGGGAAACACTGGCCCAGCTCCTGGCCAGCACACACTACTGAAAATGAGTTGGTGGGATTAGAGACAGTGGTGTGCAGGGTGCAAATGCTGTAGAGGAAAAGGTGAGAAAGAGTTTGAAACCTTGGTGAGTAGTGAGCTCCCCATTGCTGGAAGTATTCAAGCAAACATTAGATGGTTACTTGTCACCTAAAAGGCTATAGAGCAGATTTGGGTTATAGAAAGATCATTGGAAAAGCTGATAAAGATATTGTGTAACAGCTCTTTACTTGCTTCTTATATTTAGGTCTGCCAAAAGTTTTAAAAACTGATAGTGTCCCTTTAAAGCCGCAGAGAGATTGTTTACTAACTTTAAATGATACAAAAATTATTAGGGGATATTAATTGGATATGCCCACATTTAAAAACTGACTACTGCAGATTTAAAGCCTTTTGTTTGATTGCTTAAAAAACCATCCTAATCCCAGTTTTACGAAAAAGTTGACTAGTGAGACACAGTTGGCTATTGTTAAAGTGAATGAGGCTTTAAATGATCAGTTAATTAATATTACCAAAAGATGAGATTAAATTATTCTTGCCACAAAATGTATACCTACAGGATGCTTGTGACAAGAAGGCCTATTGGTTCCATCTACCTGTGACCCCAAGAAAAATAGTTTTATCTTATCCAGGCTTGGTGGCACAATTAATTTTAAAAGGAAGAAAGAGAAGTGTGGAACTTTAAAAAAAAAAAGAAGTAACAAATATAGTAATTCCATTCAATAAAGATCAACTGCAAGTCTTTTACAGAATCGTGATGATTTGGCAAGTTGCTCTGATAGATTTCAGGAGTCAAATTTTGTTTCATTTGCTCTCAAGCCCCCACAGTAGTTAAAAGTACAAAAATGTTAGCTTGGCAATTTGAGGATACCTGTGAAACTTTCCTAACACTATGTAGTTCCTTCCCTCCCTTTTACTTTATGGGGGAGGGACATGCTGTCTCAAATAGGAGTTGCTCAGAAAAGGGATTTCTCAATTTCTTAGTTCTCAATAGGCGGTACAATTAACAATACTTCATATATTGATATAAATACATAATATAAATATATTTGCCTAATTACAGTTTGCCTAATTGGGTATGGGTATAAATAAAATATAATAAAGGTTTAAATGTCTAAACTAGAAGAAACTTGAAACCCTCATGTTAATTCTTAAATGTAGTATTTCTAACTTGTGACAAGACAGATTGCTAGGCAGCCATTTTTGTGTCTTAAAATAACTGGAGGCATAGTTAAAATTTTATACATCAAATGATTGCTAAGGAATGTTGCAGGTGAGATGTGGTTATTTTTAGTTTATTTGAAATGTCTTAAGGTGAGGGAAGGAGGGAGAGGGAGAAAAAGAAAGAGAGACACGGGGGAAACCAGTCCAGCGACTGGCTCCGGCTCCTAT
>NW_024074078.1:0-3454 GCF_014754425.2 Oryx dammah
TGCTTTGTCTGGCCACCATGTGGTTTAGACCTGCCGCCATTTGTTAGAACTTTATTTTCTTTCCCTGTGCCTTGAGACCAGGGCTCTTAAAAACACTTATCTAGACCATCTCTAACTCCTGACACTGAAAAATTATATATATATATATAAATGAGATATGAGCTTTTAGATAAACTCTATTAAGAATAATTATGCTTTAAAAATGTCTGTCTAAAATAGTCTGTCCAAATTGGGGTAACTTAAATTGGGTTGTGCTAAACTAAGTGATAGAAGTTCACTGACTAGCTAGCTCACTTCCAAATAGAGTAAAATTTTAAAACATTTATTACTAAACATTAGTTTCCTCTTACAAAAAAAGCTAAAGAAATTTGGGACTGTTAATGACTAAAAATAAGCTGGCGCAAAAACTTGAATTTGGCTTTTCTCTTTGTTAAAAAGACACACTTTCTTCAGATGTTAAACTGCATTTGACAATAGATCTAAGTTCATTTGCCTCTTAAATGGTCTGTTCTGTATTTGCCTCTGAAATCCCATATTGTTACTTTGGCTGAGTGAATAGCTATTGTTTCACAGTGACCTATAGTCCCATCTGACTGAGTGCTCAAAAGCTTTCTGATATTTGTTGACAAAACTTCCTAAATCATTCTATGAAGCACTTTTGGCTTCTAGCTAACCTTGGGGTGCTTCAGAGGGCCCCTGAAGCATCCCAAAGAGAGATATTAAACTGTGTTTATTTGGTTGGTTAAATTACATAAAAAGATTATCAAATGAGTAATAAATCTGCTCATATTATAATGTAAGGTAAAGTTACTAATACAGTTATCCTAAAAATTATATGGAGTTTTTAACATTCTGATATGTCCTGGTATTTTAATAGAAAACCTGATGACTTCACAAAAATTAGCAAAGAGACTAAATGAACCAGTGAATATGCTTATAACTTTTATGGTTTCTATCTGGAAAATCATGGGTTTAAATCGTATGTTTTCAGAAAGTAGAGAAAATCTTCCTCTCAAACTAATTATGACAATACTTTGGTAAAATTAAATGTTATAAACAAAACAATTATATTTTCTGACTCCTCTAAAAATTGGAAGTTCTTAGGTTTCAAGTAAGTTTATCAAATGAGTTAGGAAGGTTATCTCACAGATACAAAAGTCTCAAAAAAATTTTTGAGACCTTAAAAAGGGAAAAATTCACCTAGATTTGTTAGGCAAAATCTGTGATAAGCCTTTGGTGTGAGTTTCCCAGCCCTGTTTTATTTTAAAAGTTCAGTCTGAGACTCTATAAATGTTCCAGCAAAATAAAAGCCTATAATCAATTATGGTTATAAAAATCATCAGACCAAAATCAGGGAGAACAGACTTATTTCGCTAACAAACTAGCCTTAATTTGGTTATATTTAATAAAAATAAGGGTAACTTTAAGGAGAAAAAGATATTTCAAAATGTTAAATACCAGTTTGTTAATGGAGGTCTGCATCTAGTAAGACTCATCTCTTAGATAGTTCTTTGCTGTTATGTGATGTTAATGTAAAATTTAATTAAATTCTTAAAGAACACCCTAAGTTTGTTTCTGAAGCTTATCTCAATAATCTATCTTTGGATGAAGATCAGATGCCTCATGACCTGCAACCAGGACTGGAAAAAGACATAATTTAAGGGACTGTCTCTAACATGGATGGAAGGACTTTTTTATCAGGAGAAACTACACTACACCAGGATGAGAAGACGACGACATCAGAGGTAGACAGCTTCCCCAAGATGCTGGACCTGATTCGTATGATTATTTATGTTTTCTTGACTTCTTAGACCTTTGCATATAAGTCAAATGCTTTTCTATCATAGGCCTGATCCTATGCTAGTTTTAAAAATCAGTCCAATTGTTGGGTTTGTGACCAATTACCCATGTCTAGTTCTGGGTTACCTTGGTAAATTTCTCTATTACCAGACTTTAACTGGTTGGCCCTGAGAAAATTTACTTAAAAAAAAATTAAATCATACTAAAGATAATCAGTCTAATAACACTAAAAAAAACTGGGCTAGGTGCCTTATAGATGGTGCCAACATGTAATTTCCCTGGAAGATAAAGATTCTACAGGGCAGACTAAGTAAGATGACCTGAAGATATACTGGGCTACATCTAATGGAAGTTCTTAACATAAGTCTTACTTGTGACTTTACTAATACTGCTGGCTATGTTATTTGTATTTCCCCTGTTTTACAAAATTGCTGTTTCTTACACTGTCAAATGTGTGGGTGAGGCCTCTAATAATAATATATAGTCCCATATGAGATCGATGATGGTAACAGTGTAACTCTAGATATGGCAAGAAGCAACAAAAAGGAATATTTTCCTGGACCAAAAAGCTAGTAAGATAGGTGGTCCAGAGAATTTTAGATACTGTTTCACGGCCTAGTCCAGTAACAGCACATTGAGTGGCCTGTTTACCTGAAAATGGACACTCTCAGCACCGTGGGATAAAATGGTCATGCAGTGCCCCTCTCATAATCGTGGTCAAGTTTATGAGCAAAAAGGGCTCTGCCAACTGAAGACTGACACTCGCCATCTGCATCTACAAAGATTAAATCATGGCCGCTGCAACTGCTGACTTTCAACGCCCCTGAAAGGAGTTCAGGGTAAAAATCAGAAATGAGGCACTCTGTGCTCTGTGAAAAACTGGCAAAACGGGCCATCAGATAGTTAGATTTTTTTCAGGAAAAGATTTTATGAGTCCCAATTCTTGCATCTTCTCATATCTAGAAAAACACAGACGTCATTAATGGTAAAATCTGCTTTGGCAATTAAAAAAAAATGTCTCAAGATTAATTTGAGTCCTGGTTCCAATAGTCCCTGTGGTTAACAACGCTAATTTCCACCCTGATGGGCCCTCTAATAGTGCTACTATTAATACTTACTTTTGGTCCATGCATAATAACTAAGCTTGTTGCCTTTGTAAAAGACCATGTCAATACCGTTCAGGTAATGGCACTGAGGCAACAATATCAGGCAGTGTCTCAAAATAGAGAGGAAGATTCCTCTCAAGGATAAAAAGACAGGGGGGAATGTTAGGACCAAACGGGACAGACTCGGGAGGCTAGGCCGGAGAAAAGCTGAGGCTCTGGGAACTCCCGCAGGCAGTGTAGCTCGACCAATCAGAAAAAATCCCCATAGCCCCTGCCTGCGCCAGACCCGAGCCAATCCAGATAGGGATGCGAGGTTTAAAAGTCCCGCGCGCGCGTATGGGTTAACCAATCAGCTATGCTGTTACAGAAACAAAGAACCGTCTGTATAAAAGTATATGTGATTCAGAGCTCAGGGCCTTTGTCAGATTCCACTGTGCTGGATGAAACCTAGGCCCAGGCTCGAGCTTGTAATAAACCCCTTTATGCTTTTGCATTGCTGTGGACGTCTTATTCTCTCAGTTTTGGGGACTCGGACTCTGGGCATAACA
>NW_024074081.1:0-3453 GCF_014754425.2 Oryx dammah
CGAGCATGGACTGCTTAGGGATGTAAATGTGGGCTCTGGAGTGTTTGTTGGGGTCTTGCCCAAAGGCACATCGAGCCGTGTTCAGTGCAGCGAATGCAATGCGGTATCGGGAGTGTTTCCTGGGGGGTCTAACCAAGGTCAGGACACAACCTAATTCAGAGGAAGGGAGCCAGCTTGGGCTCAGGATTGTAGGTCGGTGGCTTGAATATTGCCAGGACTAGCCTGAGAGTCACAGAGAGGCTCAGCAGTTTTGGCCGGCACAATGAACAAGCACAGGATCCATCTTAGGTCAGTGCAGAGATGACGTTGTGGGCTCAGGAGTGTCTGTCGGAGCTGGAATAAAGGCAGCGTCCAGCCTGTATGAGTTCTGGGAATGAGATATATGCTCAATAGTGTAGGTCTGTCATGGAACCAGAGCGGGACCCAGCAAAATTCAGTTCAAGGACTGGGATGTGGGCCCAAGAGCAACTGTCTGGGGCTTGAAGAAGGCCAGGATTCAGTCTGGATCAGTAGAGTGACTGAAATGTGAGCTCCGGGATGTTTGTCGAGGGCTTGTGCAAGTACAGGGCCCCCCTGGGTTCAGTGCAGGGACTGTAGGTGGGCTCATGAGTGTGCCACGGGGTCTGAACAAGCTCAGGACCAGCCTGGGTCAGCGAAGTGACCTAGATATGGGCTCTGGAGCCGTTTTCCAAGGCATGAACTAGCGCAGGATCCTACTTGGTTGCGTTCAGGGACACAGAGGTGCGCTAAGGAGTGTTGTACGTGTCTTGCACAAGGGCAAGACCCAGACTGATTCAGCAAATGGACCCAGACATGGGCCCAGGATTATTTCTTGGAAGTTTGGACAACAGACGGGTGCTGAGGGGTGTTTGCTGGAGGCTTGAACCAATGCAAGATTCGGCCTGGTTGACTGCAGAGACCTAGTGTCCTAGGGCTCAGGAGTGTTTGTCAGGGTCTTGCTCAAATGCAATATCCCACCTTCTTGAGTGCAGCGAGTGGGATGTGGGATCACCCATTTTTCATGGAGGACTGAAGGACAGCGGGACCCACCATAGTTCTGAGGCATGGAGCTACTTGTCAGCTCAGGATTGCTTGCCAGTGGCTTGAATAAGGCCGGGAACTAGCATGAGAGTCAGATACAGGCTCAGCTATGTTGGTCAGGGCCTTGAATAAGTGCAGGACACAGCCTGGTTCATGGCATGGATGGAGATGCGGGCACAGGAGTGTTTCTTGGGGGCATAAACAAAGGCAGGACGCAGCATGGTTCAGGGCAGGAACCGAGAGCTGAGCTCAGGAGTGTTTGTCGGGGTCTTGAACAAAGACAGGGCCCCGCCGGGTTCAGTGCATGCCCCATGATGTGGGTTCAGGAGCACTTGATGGGGTGCCACAGCGGCAGCCTCCAAAATACTTCAGTGCCAGGCTCAAGATATCGGCTCAGGCCTGTTATTAGGGCTCATGAAGATGGTCAGCACTTAGCCTTGTGCCATGCAGGACCCAACATTTGGGCGCAGGGTTGTCTATTGTTGCGTGCACATGAAAAGAAGCTTGCCTGGTTCAGTGCAGGGACCGATGGGGGTTCTGAAGTATTTGTCATGGCCCTGAAGAAGGGCAGGACCCAGCCCGGTCAGCGTAAGCACCGAAAGGAGGCTCAGGCATATTTGTCGGGGCGGAAGTGCAGGACCTAGCCTGGTTCAGTGCAGAGACTGGAGAGAGGGTCGTGAGTGTTTGCAAGAGTGTTTCACAAGGCCTGGACCCACCCTGTTTCAGTCAGGTCCTTAGATGTCCGTCCATTCAGGAGAATCCGTTGAGGCTTCAAGATGGGCAGAAAGCAGCCTGCTTCAGTACAGGGACTGAGATGAGGGCTCAGGGGTATTTTGTGCTCTTGAACAAGGGCAGGACCGAGCATGGTCTGCATAGGGATGGAAATGTGGACTCGGGAGTGTCTGTTGTGGTCTTGCAGAAAGGCACTTCGAGCCTTGTTCAGTGCAGCAAGTTCTATGCGGGATTGAGAGTGTTTCCTGGGGGACTGACCAAGGGCAGGACACACCCTAGTTCGGAGGCAGGGAGTGAGCTGTGGGCTCAGGATTATAGGTAGGTGGCTTGAATATTGCCATGACTAGCCTGAGAGTGAGAGAGAGGCTCAGCAGTGTTGGCTGGCACCTTGAATAAGCACAGGACCCATCCTAGGTCAGTGCAGAGGCAACATTGTGGGCTCTGGAGTGTCTGTTGGGGCTGGAAAAAGCAGGTTCCAACCTGCCTGAATTCTGGGAGTCAGACATGAGCTCAAGACTGTAGGTCGGGGCATGGAACTGGTGTGGGACCCAGCAGAATTCAGTTCAGGGACCGCAATGTGGGTCCAGGAGCGACTGTCTGGGGCTTGAAGAAGGCAAGGACCCAGTCTGGATCAGTATAGTGACCGAAATGTAGGCTCCAGGATATTTGTCAAGGGCTTGTGCAAGTACAGGCCCCCCCAACCCAGGTTAAGTGCAGGGACCGTAGGTGGGCTCATGAGTGTCCCTCGGGGTCTGAACAACTGTAGGACCACCCTGGGTCAGAGAAGGGACCTAGTTGTGGGCTCCAGAGGTGTTTTCCGGGGCACAAAAAAGTGCAGGATACAGCTTGGTTGCATTCAGGGACACAGAGGTGCAGTAAGGCGTGTTGTCGGTGTCTTGCACAAGGGCAGGGCCCAGCCTGACTCAGGGAACGGACCTAGAGGTGGGCCAGGAGTAGTTTCGGAAGCTTGGACAACAGACGGGCACTGAGGAATGTTTGCCAGAGGCTTGATCCAATGCAAGATTCTGCCTGTTTGACTGCAGGGACCTAGTGTCCTAGGGCTCAGGAGTGTTTGTCAGGGTCTTGCTCAAAGGCATGATCCCGCCTTCTTGAGTACAGCGAGTGGGATGTGGGATCACCAGTGTTTTTTGGGGACACACCACAGTTATGAGGCATGGAGCTACTTGTCGGCTCAGGATTGCTTGCCGGTGGATCGAATAAGGCCGGGAACTAGGATGAGAGACAGATACAGGCTCAGCTATGTTGGTCGCGGCCTTGAATAAGTGCAGGACCCAGCCTGGTTCATGGCAGGGATGGAGATGTGGGCACAGGAGTGTTTCTCAGAGGCGTAAACAAAGGCAGGACCCAGCATGGTTCAGGGCAGGAACTGAGAGCTGAGCTCAGAAGTTTATGTTGGGAGCTTGAACAAAGGCAGGACCCCGACAGGTTCAGTGTAGGGCCCAGGATGTGGGCTCAGGAGCATTTTCTCTGTTGCAACAGGGGCAATTCCCAAAATGCTTCAGTGTCAGGCTCAAGATGTCAGCTCAGGCCTGTTATTAGGTCTCATGAACATGGGGAGCACTTAGCTTCATGCCATGCAGGACCCGATATTTGGGCTCAGGTTTGTCTGTCAGTGCCTGCACATGGGAAGAAGCTAGCCTGGTTCAATGCAGGGACCAA
>NW_024074082.1:0-3452 GCF_014754425.2 Oryx dammah
GAAAACAATGCCTGCTTCTTTAATTACTATTTAGTAAGTAATGACCAGTTAAAAAGCAAACTAAAGGAATATCTAATTATACACTGTGATTGGTATTGGGTCCTTGGAATACTCGATCACTGTGAAATAACTGACAAATATTTCTCATCTTTTGATTTTATATTCCATATCAAAATAACTTTTTAAATATCAATGCTGTTCTTCTTATATCCACCAGCAAAAAAAGGAAGTGAAAGAAAATTAGCCAATTCTTTGTGTTTATTGTAAACTTTTCTTAGATATACTAAGATTCCTACACAGAAGACAGTAAACCAGCACGTAGCTAAGACTGATAAATACAAGTAAACCAGGTTGTAAAAACATTCACACCAAGCTGTACAAACCTTACAAATATTTGTCCTCATGGTGACTGTATTCACTTCATACCACCTGTTTTAAAAGAGTGAATTTAGAGTCTGAAGCAAGTGTGAAAAATAATGAAAAAAAATCATAGAACACAATAAGATTGCTATCTTAACATATGAATACTGCTGCTGCTAAGTCACTTCAGTCGTGTCCAACTCTGTGCAACCCCATAGGCAGCAGCCCACCAGGCTCCCCTGTCCCTGGGACTGTTTAGGCAAAAACACTGGAGTGGGTTGCCATTTCCTTCTCCAATGCATGAAAGTGATAAGTGACAGTGAAGTCGCTCAGTCGTGTCTGACCCTCAGCGATCCCATGGACTGCAGCATTCCAGGCTCCTCCATCCATGGGATTTTCCAGGCAAGAGTACTAATTAAAAAAAAAAAAAAAAGACCTAAAGCCCCAAAGTAAAACTACACAGTTCAGTTCAGTTCAGTCACTCAGTCGTGTCTGACTCTTTGCGACCCCATGACTCGCAGCACGCCAGGCCTCCCTGTCCATCACCATCTCCCGGAGTGCACTCAGACTCACGTCCATTGAGTCCGTGATGCCATCCAGCCATCTCATCCTCTGTCGTCCCCTTCTCCTCCTGCCCCCAATCCTTCCCAGCATCAGAGTCTTTTCCAATGAGTCAACTCTTCACATGAGGTGCCCAAAGTATGGGAGTTTCAGCTTTAGCATCATTCCTTCCAAAGAAATGTCAGGGCTGATCTCCTTCAGAATGGACTGGTTGGATCTCCTTGCAGTCCAAGGGACTCTCAAGAGTCTTCTCCAACACCACATTTCAAAAGCATCAATTCTTCGGCGCTCAGCCTTCTTCACAGTCCAACTCTCACATCCATACATGACCACAGGAAAAACCATAGCCTTGGCTAGACGGACCTCAGTTGGCAAAGTAATGTCTCTGCTTTTGAATATGCTATCTAGGTTGCTCATAATTTTTCTTCCAAGGAGTAAGCGTCTTTTAATTTCATGGCTGCAGTCACCCTCTGCAGTGATTTTGGAGCCCAAAAAAAGAAAGTCTGCCACTGTTTCCACTGTTTCCCCATCTATTTCCCATGAAGTGATGGGACAAGATGCCATGATCTTCGTTTTCTGAATGTTGAGCTTTAAGCCAACTTTTTCACTCTCCACTTTCACTTTCATCAAGAGGCTTTTTAGTTCCTCTTCACTTTCTGCCATAAGGGTGGTGTCATCTGCATATCTGAGGTTATTGATATTTCTCCCAGCAATCTTGATTCCAGCTTGTGTTTCTTCCAGTCCAGCGTTCCTCATGATGTACTCTGCATAGAAGTTAAATAAGCAGGGTGACAATATACTGCCTTGACATACTCCTTTTCCTGGTTGGAACCAGTCTGTTGTTCCATGTCCAGTTGTAACTGTTGCTTCCTGGCCTGCATACAGATTTCTCAAGAGCCAGGTCAGGTGGTTGGTATTCCCATCTCTCTCAGAATTTTCCACACTTTATTGTGATACACACAGTCAAAGGCTTTGGCATAGTCAATAAAGCAGAAATAGATGTTTAAAGGACCTATAAATAAGCAATTTTCAGAAAAGATAAAAATGTTTCATCCACATGAAAAGCTGTTCAGTCTCATGAACAATCAGAATGTTAAAGGTAATGTCTGTAGCACTGAGCAGAGGGTGGACATGCCCACCTGCTACCCTTCCTGAGGACGACGGGAAGGGCTGCAGCCCTCGGGGTGGGAATGAGGCAGAATTCACTGAGATCTGAGAGTCTCCCTCTGTCCCTTCCTTCTAAAATCCATCTGAGTAGCACGCACACACAGGACAGAACCACACGCATGGTCCCTGCCGGCTCGGCCCTGGCTGGGCCCCACCCCATGCCCACCTGGGGACTGGTGGCTGCATCTCAGTACAGCCACCCCTGAGCACGCTGCCCACCACCGTGAGAAAGGGTGAGGTGGGCACACACTGCTGCTGAGCCTGAAGCTCCGTCACTGTGGCCACCAGATATGAAGAGCTGACCCATCGGAAAAGACCCTGATGCTTGGAAAGATCGAAGGCAAAGGAGAAGGGGCCGACAGAGGATGAGGGGTTGGATGCATCACCAACTCAATGGACATGACTCTAAGCAAACTCTGGGATGTAGAGAGGACAGAGGAGCCTGGCCTGCTGCAGCCCACGGGCTCAGAAAGAGTCGGACACGACTCAGCGACTGAACAAGAGCATGCACACATGTGCTGAGATGCAAAGACTTTCTCTGTGTACAGGGCACAAGCCCTTATGCTGGGCGTGGGGGCAGGGCGTGGGCGAGAGTGGGAGGACTCTGGCCTGTCTGCGTTTTTATATAATAAGAACATATTCACAGATCACTTGAGTTGTGTATGAAAAAAATTATAAAATCAGGAAAGATCTGTAATTAAATAGAACCAGAGTGAAAAAGACAAAAACTTTAAAAAAAAATTCTGCACAGGAAAAGATAATCAAAATATTACATGTATAAAAGAATTGACAAAGTCTCACAATGCACAAAATATTTCCAACGTGTGAAAAACAACACCAGAAATATTCTATTCGATCACTTCCCTGTTTGGGCCAACTCACCTGCAGGTGTGGTATTATCCGTGTTAGTTCTCTGAAAATCATCTCATTGAAGCTTCAGGAACTTGTGAACAGGGCTGTTAAAGGGCTCCTCTTACAGGCTATGACCGAACGGTTCCAGGAAGCATGAGGTCATGACTGGGGTCCCCCACCCCGCCCACCGTGTGGGTCTCAGCCCACAAGGCCTCTCTGCACCACAAGGCCCGCCTCCCGTCTCCACAGGACCTCGGTCTCTATCTGCTTCAGGCAATCAGGAGTATGACTTACCGAGAGGAAATCGTAAGGCTTCTGTCCAAAAAGCCTGTTGGCAGTTCTGAGCAAGTACTGTGTGCCGGTCCTATTAACTTCGCTGAGAAGCTTCTGGAAACCCTGGTGGATATGTTCACCTCCACCACTGCTCTTGCTTAGAGAAAGCGTCTGAAATCAAAAACAGATAATACCCACCACTGCAGTACGCCCTGACTACAGGAAACGGACACAACACT
>NW_024074083.1:0-3451 GCF_014754425.2 Oryx dammah
CTCTGGCGGCCCGCAGGGGGCGCCAAACGCCCCTCTGAGCCGTGGGCGCAGGACGCTTTGCCTTTAGACTCTGCTCGGTGAGCAGCTGGCTGGCGGGAGCTTTGTCTCAGGACCATCAGGGCTCAGGCTTCTGGATAACAGGGCTGCATCCAGGCTGAGAGGAGCAGGGTTGCCTCAGTGCCCACCAGCAGGGAGGTGCTGCAAGAGCAAAAAAATGAGGACGGAGTAGACTTTTCTGTGTCCAGCTGAGGGCTGACTGGAGGTTAGAGGTCTCAGAGGACTCAGGCGGGAAAGAGCTCCTTGTGCAAAACGGTGGGTTTTTAGTTAGATTTGTGTTAGATGATCTCGAGGATGACCACTGATGTTCTTCCGTGTAGGTGGCCGTTTTTCTGTCACTGTTTCTTGAGAGGACTGTCCTTTCCTCTTTGCTTCTTCCTGGTTTGATTTTCATGAACTGACCATGTACGTGTGGGTTCGTTCCTGGGCTCTCTATTCTCTCCTGGAGTCCATGTGTCTGTGTTCCTGCCAGTTCCTCACGGTGGTGGCCACTACAGCTCCGTGATGTACTTTGAAGTCGTATAGGAAGATGCCTCCAGCTGTGTTCTTCTTTCTCAGAGTCTTTTCGGCCGTTTAAGGTCCTGTTCAATATCAGCAGTCTAATATTAGAAATATTTCTATTTCTGTGAAAAAATGCCATCGAATATTACTTTGTGATTGCAGTCAGTGTATTTGTTGATGACTTTGGTTGGAATGGACCTTTTAATTCCTCATTGTTGCAGTGCGTGAGCGTGGAATAGTTTTCTGTGTATTTGTGTTTTCTTTGGTTTCTTTATCAGTGCTTTCTAGTTTTCTGACGACTGGTCTTTTATGTCCTTGATTACGTTTGTTGCTGGCTGTTTTATTGTTTTTGATGCAGTGATAAGTGGGATTTTCTTAATGTTTGTTTCTGCTTGTTATTAGTGTATAGAAACGCAAGTGATGATTTGTCTATTGATTGGGATCGTAAATGGTAATATTTTATTTGATTTTAAATTGATCCGAAATGATTCAGCTTTACTGAATGTAGTCTAACAACTTTTTGTGAAGTTATGTGGAAAACTTTTATTTGTAAAATCTGTTTCTCCTCCAATAGGTCATCCAGAGGACCCAAACCATGGTGGTTCCTAATAGACTTCCCACAGTACTTCTTCATTCCATGTGGACTCCTTCAAGGGCAGTGAGCATCACAGCTTCCCTTGAACTTTGTCTGGGTAAGTCTTGGCCTGTAGAAGAAAGTTTCCTGCCTGTCTACTCTACATTTCTTTTGTGGTATTGATATGGTTGTTTTCAAACATAGTTTCCTTTCCAGTCATTTAAAATGTACAGAAAATGCCTAGCAATGGGAAAAAGTCCTGGCATTTGCCACATCATCTAAAATACTCTATGTGTTTTATCCAAAATGGGTACCTTCTATAGAACCAGCACATAATCTCCAAAATCAGGAAATCATATCCACAGCCCCACTTCCACTTTTAGCAATTGTTCAAGTGTATGAATATATCTTTTTTCCATCCTCGTCCTTTTTTCTTTATTTAGAGTGTTACTGACATTTCCAGTTATTTGGATGGATTGAAAGCAGACATGGTGAATATAGGTTCTGGGTGGCCTTTTCTATATGGATTTTTTTTCACTGAAGTTGGGGTTTTAATGTTTATTTATGTTGTAACATGTATGAATCCTGCATTCTTTTTCCCCCCATAGCAATTAAAAATAAATAATATGCCATTTACCATTTAGATATTGGTAAGCATACAGTGTTGTAGCAGACAACCTTTACTTGTTTCGCAAACCAGTTTAATAATGTGCACCTTGTGCGTGCTTTGGAGAAACTCAGGAAACTGAGTCAGTGACTGAAATGGCCCAAGATATCACCTTAGATACCATCTTCACCTAAAAACAAAACAGGCACTTCCTGGTGGTCCAGTGGCTGAGACCGGACACTCCCAAAGAAGGAGGCTCAGGTCCATTCCCTGATCCGAGAACTAGATCTCCTATGCCACAACGAAGAGTTTGCATGCTGTAGCTAAATATCTGGCTTGCCTCAATGAAGGTCGACCTGGCACAGCCAAATCAAAAAAAAAACAAATGTTAAAGAAATAAAACCAAAGGAAAGGAAGGGTATGGTTTTTGTACAGATTTACGGCTTAGCTTTCCCTATTGACAGAAAAAAAAAAGTTTCAAAAGACTGTGTCTCATCCTTCTATCTGGCATATAGAGAGGATTCCTTTGAAATGAGATTTCTCCGGTAAATGTGACTCACAGAAGAGCCGTCTTGAACTTGGGTTTCAGAGATGATCATGTGTCCTCAAAAAAAAAAAAAAAGTTAATTGGGTCCAACGAATTCTCATGCTGAGGTGGTATATTTTGTGGTAGCATTTGCTCCCCTTCACTTTGGATGTATCCCCATTTGTTTTCACTGTCATCTACTGAAGACATCCTGACATTTGAAAGTTTTTAGTTATTACAAGTAGAGCTGTTGTGTATAATCGTGTGATACTTTTTGTCTGGACACGTTTTCAAAGCTGTTTAGTAAGTGCTAGACATATAGTATTCAGGTCACAGGTGAGCCTTGTTTAGCTGTGGAAAAATCCAGCTACGTTTCTCTGTGGCATGTGGGATCTTCCGGGGTGGGTGATCGAACTAGAGTGTCTTGCGTTGTCAGGCAGATTCTTTACCACTGAGCCACCAGAGAAGCTGTGCCCCCCTCTTTTGTTGAGTTTACTGGATCTAATAGGTGTGCAGTGCTACTTCACTGTTATTTTAGTTTGTAATTTCCTCATGATATGTGATTTTGAGTATTTTTGATAGGCTTATTTACCATCTTTATATTTTTGTAGGCCAGGTGTTTAGGTTTATACATTCTTAATGAGAATGTTCTAGATTTTTTGGTATAGTTGGAGTACAATCCTTTATCAGATATGTATTTTATAACTATATTTTTCTGTGGCTTGTGTTTAAGTTTTGTGAATAAGGTTTTTCACAGTTTAAATTTCTAATTTTTTAAAGTTGATGTTATATATGTTTTATATCCTCCTTTGGATAGACTTTAGTGTGTTGTTGTTGTTGTTAAATTTTATAAGCAAAACTGAGGTACTGTAGATACAGTTTTAAGCTAAGCTGAGGTAGCATAAATATAGTTTTGCCTTTTGTCTGTTGAGAAGTTTGAGTGAGTTTGGTGTAAACTGTAAAATTATGTCTACATTCATTTGACTGGATATAGCTTCCAATTATTTGTCTAACTGGTTTTGGAGATACCCCGGGAAGTCAGGTTTTCCAAGGGAAACTGAGGTCCACGAAACACGAACTCTCTTCGATCCGTCGGAATCACTTTCTGCTTTTTCTGACAGATTTGACTTGTTTGGATATCTCATACGAGTGGAATCACAGAACGTTTGTCCTTTTTTTGGTCTGG
>NW_024074085.1:0-3449 GCF_014754425.2 Oryx dammah
TGCAGCTTCGAGTCCTGGGTCAGGAAGATCTCCTGGAGGAGGGCATGGCAATCCACTCCAGTATTATTGCCTGGAGAATCCCAGTATTTGGGGATTTAGGAGCCTGGAGGACTACAGTCCAATGGGTCTCAAAGAGTCAGACACAACTTAATGACTACTCATACATGCACACAGGGAATTAAGATCCCTCATGCTGCTGAGCAGCTAAGCCCACGTCTACAACTAGAGAGCTGCAACTACTGAGCCCACGTGCCACAATGTGCACTGAAACAAAGATCCCACATGCCACCACGAAGACCCAATGCAGTCAAATAAATATTAAAAACAAAACAAAAAACTTATGACTTAAAAAAGATAATGACAGTAATTATGCTCTAAGTAGGCAAGAACGTGGAGCAAGTAGAATTCTCATGTTCTGCTATTAGGAATATAAACCGGCACAACCATTTTGAAAGATAATTGAGATTACCTAGTAAAGTTGAGGGGCTTCCCTGCTGGCTCAGCAATAAAGAATCCACCTGCAATGCCAGAGAGGCAAGTTTGATCCCTGGGTCAGCAAGATCCCCTGGAGAAGGAAATGGCAACCCACTCCAGTATTCTTGCCTGGGAAATTCCATGATCAGGTGAGCCTTGCAGGCTACAGTATATGGGGGTCACTAACGAGTTGGACATGACTTAACGACTAATCAACAACGGGTACAGCGGAACTGTTCCTGAGCCCAGGCTTGCTCTGCTCCCTGTTCGATGGGCCAATGAATCAGAGACAAGGTGTTGAGGCAAGGAATACGATTTTATCTGGAAAGCCATCTGACCTATCAGATGGCAGACTAATGTCTCAAAATAACTCTCTTATCAGGGTCTGGATACAAGGTTCCTTTATAGATCAGGTGGGAGGAGGTGAGGAAGCAAAGTGAAAAGCCCAGAAATGTTCTAAATATCTCTTAGAATGGCAGGCCTCAGGAAGCAGATGTTTAACTTCTTCCTTTCAGTCATCCACAGGTGGATAGGGTCTTGAACAAAAGCAGTTTAATTTAACAGTTAGGCAGAGGGGCAGGGTTCTCCGAGGCAGCCATTGTGTATGACTCTAATAACAAAAGCTATGAAAACAAGTCAAAGTAACACTTCCAACATGGGGTCAGAATTGGCTTTTCCCTGCAACAGAACTTGTGCACACACTATGATCCAGGACTATCATGTCTATGAATGTACCAGAGATCACGGCTTCTCAACTGTTGACATTTTGGAAGAGACAGTTCCGCGTTGTGGACTGTCCTGTCCATTGTAGGATGCTTAGCAGTGTCTCTGGCCTCTACCCACTAGACGCCAGGAGCACATCCTCAGTTATGACAACCAAAAATATTTCCAGACATTATCGAATGTTCCTTGGTTGGGGGGCATGGTGTATAAAATTGCCCTCAACTGAGAATCTAGAGAAACTCTCATGGATGGGCACCAGGGGATATGAATGAGAAAGTTCACTGCACAAAAATTTGCAAAAAGCTAAAAATGAAAACAACCCATATGTCCACAAACAGGAAATAGACACATTGTGGGATTTTCATAGGATAGATAACTGTACAGCAATGACAACTGACTTTGAAGTTATACACATCAGTCTAGACAAATCTCACAAACACAGGGTGATGGGGGAGGAGAGAAACACAAGGAATACATCTAGTATGATTATATTTGCATACAGTCCAAAATGGACAAGAAATAATGGAATCTGAAGGAACATTTCCATGCAGTGAATGTATAAATAAGTGAATTATTAATAAAGTTCAGGATAGTTGTTACCTCTGGGAAGGAATGAGAAAGTGAATCGGGGAGGGCACAGGTAGGATTCAAAAGCATTGGCTATGTTCTAATGTTCAAGCTTTGTGATGGGTAGACAGGTTTTCATATTATTATGATAGACCTTACATATATGCTCTATTATCTTCTGTATATACAAAATAGTTCATAATTTATAAGGAACTGATGGGGACTAAAATACTGTGGGAAATGGAAATAAAGGCACTAGAGTAAATAATAAATTGAATGAGAGGGAGAGAAAAAGAGCTAGGTTTTAGGCGCCTCTTAGAATAGTTTTAAACTGATTTTCTTCACGGATTTGGTGATGAAATCAAATCCTCATCTAAGCACACATAAACCATTGCTTAGACTTCTAAGAAATGTAAATTTCATGCCTCAAAACCTATGCTATAATACTATGTGCTTCATATCACAGAGGACTTAATACCGCATTTCACAAAACATCATTTTCCAAGAGTCCTGCCGTGTTAGGGTTTTAAATGTGTACTCCTTTGTATTCCTTGGAGTTATAAGCATCTGAAAATAGGGGCCTTAGAGTACAATGATGCTTCATCACTAACTTTAATATCCTTAAAATATCCCTAAGTGGTAACAGAGAATCGTTTCCATCTCTGGCACCCACCATAGCCCTTTCTTTTTCTCCCAATGGTCATCTCCCAGGTAGTGGAATAAAGGAGAGCTTTGGATCACATCCTTTCAGAAGATGGAGCCATAACCAAGGAAAATATCCAAACACCCTCACCTTTCCTGGGTGAGACAGAGAAGTACAAGACAGGTCTTATCCTAAAGAAGCCCGAAAATTTCAAGGTTGAAGGACTCAGTGAGAATATATTCAATACATGTGAAAATAGGAAACCCACAAACACCCAGACTAACAGAAAAGGGTTTGTCCCTGACCTGATTTAGGGACCACCTCTCAGAGATCCAGAGAAGCCCGGTATGTTAGAGCTTCAGCCGCCTTCAGTGAAGCAAGCCTGAGCTTCCTCCCTCAGCATGAGAAGCGTCACGTGCATCTATGTGGATAATGTGGCCCACTTGTCCGTTTGCCTGTATACAAAGCCACCACCCCTTAGATTCCTCTCAGTCCTGAGAGTATAGCACTGGCAGAGCCACTCAACCCTGAGAAGCACACACTCAGTGAAGAGGAACACACATGCCTCTTGGGGCTGGGGACAGGGGGCCACTTGGGGAGTAAATTCAGGGTCCTAGGTATCTGGACCATAATGAGAGGCAGGGACATGGACACAAGAGTATGCACCAAAAAGGCTTATCTCAAAAAGAGGTGTTTTGTGTTTACAGTGAACCTCCAAAAATTCTTAAGCCCCATGAGGGCCTTTCATATTAACTACGGTTATACACGGGTGGCTCAGTGTTAAGCAGTTGCCTGCAATGCAGGAGACCTGTGAGACGTGGGTTCAATCCCTGGGTCGGGAAGATCCCCTGAAAGAGGAAATGCCAACTCATTCCAGTATTCTCACTGGGACAGTGAGACATTCCTATGGACAGAGGAGCCTGGAGGCCTACAGTCTACAGGGTTGCAAAGAGTTGGACACTATTGAATTACATTAACTATATTAACACAGAAATACACACACACACACCCTCCTAGCATGGCATGAGCCAACCAATCTGAA
>NW_024074086.1:0-3447 GCF_014754425.2 Oryx dammah
ACATATATACTACCATATGTAAAAGAGATCACCAGTAGGAATTTGCTGTGTGATGCAGAGAGCTCAACCCGGTGCTCTGTGACAACCTAGAAGGGTGGGATGGAGTAGGAGGATGGGAAGGAGGGTCAAGAGGGAGGGGACATATGCATGCCTGTGGCTGATTCATGTTGATGTATAGCAGAAACCAACACAACAGTGCAAAGCAATCATCCTCCAATGAAAAGTAAATTTTAAGCAATATATTTGAAAAAAAGAATTTCCTATCTAAGGCTGAATAATATTCCACTATATGTACAGCCACATTGTGTTAATCCATTCCTTCATGGATGGACATCTGGGTTGCTTCCAACTTTCAGCTATTGTGAATAATGCTGCTAAGAAACACAGGTGTACAAATATGTGTTTGAACCCTATTGTCAATTCTTTGTGGTATACACCCAATATGACATGACTGGATTATGTGGTAAATGTATTTTTCATTTTTGAGGAACCACAATACTGCATCCATAGCTGTTGCCCCATTTTACATTGCTACTCACAGTGCAGAAAGTTTCATCGGCAGCTTTTGACCAAGAACCAAACAGTCCAGAGAAAGATATGACTTGTTCAAGAGTGCCGAATTGTTTGCAGAACCGAGGTTCTATTCATAGTTTCCTGGCTCTTTGAATGCTTGCTCTTAATCAAAATGTTAAACTTGGACTTTGGAGTATCAGGGGTAGAAGCCCCCCTCACAATAACTGGTGGTCACTGGATCAGCCTAGCCCTGCAGAGCTGTGTAGGCAGAAGACATTTCATGTCCCAAAGCAGCAGGAAACAGTCTTTTCACTTCTGATTCACAATGAACATTAGTACCCCCCCTCCCTCCAGGCACTTGGGAGGCCCCTGTAGTTTGATGCTTTGACTGAGCTGGGCTAGAGTCTGTTCCATGCAGTTCAGTCACTCAGTCATGTCTGACTCTTTGAGACCCCATGAATCACAGCACATCAGGCCTCCCTGTCCAACACCAACTCCCAGAGTTCACTCAAACTCAGGTCCATCGCATCAGTGATGCTATCCAGTCATCTCATCCTCTGTCGTCCCCTTCTCCTCCTTCCCCCAATCCCTCCCAGCATCAGGGTCTTTTCCCATGAGTCAACTCTTCTCATGAGGTGGCCAAAGTATTGGAGTTTCAGCCTCAGCATCAGTCCTTCTGTGCCTTCCCTCAAATGTCATCTCATTCTGCCCCAGGATGCTTACTATTCTGTGTCACTCTGCAAACAATGAAACAGTGTCCAGGTTTCAGGATCCTTGGTGAAGAAAAGTGCAGAGTCAGCACTCTGCTCAGCAAGCCCCTAAAAGACTCACTTCACCCCTATCAAAGAGGGGAGGGAATAATGATGATAATTTGCCCTATTTTGCAGGGGAAAGGAGAAAAAAGATGAAATGTAGTTTCAGCAAAATCAGACAAGCACGGCTGGTTGATTTCAATTCAATAATCAGCATTCTTATTTATCCAACTTATACCAATTAAGCACCTATGGTGTGCCAGGCTCTGTGTTGGAAGCTTTTGCTTCTGTAGGGGCAGAAGACTTGGCTTTCTCAATTCTTCAGCTGGGCTAAAAATTCAGTTGACATACGACAGATGAACACACTTAATTTAACATGTACAGGAGCCCCATAAAATTTTTTGAGGCTCAAAGACTGTCAGACAATTGAGGCTTATATGAGCCCCTGAGTTAAGGAGAAAGGGGTGGGGATCTTGGGCTTCAAATGGGAGGAAGACCGTGCACAGAAGGATGAGAAGAGCAAGTGCCTGGTGAACAAATGTTTGCCCACTCCAAGCAGGTAAGTCTTTCTGAGATTAAAAAGTTCTCCGTGGTAATAGCTCTCTTCCTGGCATAGGTCTCCCAATCTGCATTATTTTGAACAATTAAGGGAGAGGTAAAGAGCTTCTCCTGAATCTAATGGGCCTTAATTGACTTTAGCTCAAAACAATTTATCCGTCAAAAGGGCACATTTGGGGAGACATAATCCACTCCATCTCATTTCTTTTTAAGCAAACTTTCCAGTAAATTTGAAACAAATTAGAAGCCTTCTCTATGATTGTAGAAACCAAATCTCAGAGATGGAGAGCTTGCCCAATGTGTCCTTTTACCACCTGCTCCCCATCACTTCCAGACTCCGTAGAACTGGACCCTCAGTGCCAAGAGCAGATGGGCATTCTTAACGGCTTTCTGTCTTCATTTCTCAGCAGACTGCAGCCTCCTCAACTACGTCTAGGATGTTGCTTCAGCTTGTTCGCCAGTTTGGTCAGAAGCTCATCCGCAAGTGGCCACTGGAACCCATAGATGAGTCTCAGAGACCCGTGGCTCATCTGAACACCCTAAACCTGGTGATCGTGGGTGTGGGGAGGATGCTGATAGCTGGTGTGTACATTCTGGCTGGTGCAGTGGCCAAGTACATAGCTGGACCAGCAACCATCATCTCGTTCTTGGTGGCTGCCCTGTTTTCTGTGTTATCTGGACTCTGCTATGCTGAATTTGGGGCCTGGGTACCACGCTCCGGTTCTGCATATCTCTACAGCTATGTCACGATGGGCCAACTCTATGCCTTCGTCATTGGCTGGAACTCCATACTTCCCTTAGTTACAGGTGAGACGATGGGGCAGCGAATGGTGTGGGGCTTAAGACTGGGAAACTATGTTGGAGGATTGGGTTCTCAGTCATTCATGGGCACTTTATTCTTGGCCTCATGGAGGAAAGTTGATAATAGTGTCAGGAAGACCCCACAATTGCAGTCAACTCAATTCTATTCTGTGTCCTTAAATGATGGACCAAGAAACCAGAAGGTAAGGGAACTGTAGGGAATACGTGAGAGGGAGGCATGTCCCACAGGTTCATCCCCTCATCATAGTGAATTCTTTGCTCTATTGTTGCCTTCCTGTGATTTTCCTTTACCACTTGATTTCAAATTTCATGCCTATCCCAGCCCTCCCATTCCCACTTACGTGTTTTCTTTTCTTGTATAACATTGATCGGCTCCTAACATATTAAAACACCTGACGTTTTGGTGAATCATTTGGGTCTACTCTCCCCAACCCATGAAAAGAAACTCTTTGATATTTTGTATTTTTTAGCAGATATTTTTATATACAGGTATTTTATCTGTGTTTTTAGATCCTATGGCACATCAATTTTTATTTGTCAATGAATGCTCCTTCTTCTGCCCTCTACAGGTACTGCTGTCTTGGCCAGGGTCTCGAGTTATGTCTTTGACAGCCTGATTGGGAATCACATCTCTCAGGCATTACAGGAAACTTTCTCTCTGCACCTGCCTTACTCCCTGGCCACATATGCAGACTTTTTTGCCCTGGGCCTGGTACTGCTGATGACAGGTGAGACAGGGCTCAACAACAGGATGGGAAAAGTGGGGTGCAGTGTGGGAGCTGGTGTAGGAAAGTCTTAATGC
>NW_024074087.1:0-379 GCF_014754425.2 Oryx dammah
TCTCGAGTGGAGGCGGGAATGTAGGGGAACTTCCTGAGTTGCAACAAGGGTGTGATACTCCCTTTCGAAGTTCAAGAGGGAAGATGTGATTTGCCTCGAGACGCCTCAGCAGAAAAGGGCCTCATCTAGCCTGGAGGGGAGAACCTCGTGGATTTTGAAGAGTTGTGGCGGGACCTTCTTGAGTTAAGACGTTGACCTCTGGGACCCTCCCTTGTGTTCTCAGGAAAGGCCAGTCTCCATGCGAGTTGCGAGCGGCCTGTTGGGAATCCTCTGCAGTCCTACCGGGGTCTAAGTCCTCGTGTAGAGTCTATGACGGAACCTGAGGATTACTCTCCAGTGCTGACATGGATCTTGGGGTACTTCTGGAGGCACCACAGGG
>NW_024074087.1:479-2824 GCF_014754425.2 Oryx dammah
GTGTGCAAGTCGACGCCATGCAGGGAAATCAGGTTCTTCTGCAGTGGAATGAGACATTTTGTGCACATTGGGAATGGTGGCACCACCGCTGGAGTTCCTCTCGAATTTCCTGTGGAGAGCGCCTCCTCCGAGATGCGCCAGGAAAGCCGGGAAACCTTTCCCGACGAAGCAGGGAATGGAACCCTCATCTAGAGCTATGAGTAGGAAACGGGGCTCCTCTTGATGTGGGCGGAACCCTCGGGGTTCCTCTCAAGTGGAGGTGGGTATGTAGGGGAACTTCTTGAGTTGCAGCAAGGATGTGAAGGACCCTTTCGAAGATCAAGAGGGAAGGTGTGATTTGCCTCGAGACGCCTCAGCGGAAACGTGCCTCATTTTACCTGGAGGGGAGAACCTCGTGGATTTTCTCGAGTTGTGGAGGGACCTTCTCGAGTTACGACGTAGATCTCTGGGACCCTCCCTTGTGGCCTCAGGAAAGGCCAGTCTCCGTGGAAGTTGCGAGCAGCCTGTCGGGAATCCTCTGCATTCCGTGCCATGGCCTAAGACCTCGTCTGGAGTCAATGACGGAACCTGAGGATTCCTCTCCACTGCTGACCTGGATCTTGGGGTTCTTCCGGAGGCAACCACAGGGGAGTCTGTCCTAGTCTCGAGTGGGGACATGCACGTCCGCATTCCTCACGACCTGGAGCAGCCGCGGCAGTCTACCCGTTGCCTTGATATAGGGATCTGCGGCATTCCATGAAGGATTTCCCACGACGCTTTCCCACAGGGCTGTCACAAGTGCTACTGTGGTGTGAGTCGATCCTCGGTGTGCAAGTCGTCGCAGTGCAGGGAAATCAGTTTCTTCTGCAGTGGACTGAGACATTTTGTGCACATTGGGAATGGTGATACCACCGATGGAGTTCCTCTCGAATTTCCTGTGGAGAGCGCCTCCTCCGAGATGCGCCAGGAAAGACGGGAATCCTATCCCAACGAAGCAGGGAATGGAACCCTCATCTAGAGCTATGAGGTAGAAACGGGGCTCCTCTTGATGTCTGCGGGACCCTCCGGGTTCCTCTCGAGTGGAGGCGGGTATGTAGGGGAACTTCTTGATTTGCAGCAAGGGTGTGAAGGACCCTTTCGAAGATCAAGAGGAGGTGTGATTTGCCTCGAGACGCCTCAGCAGAAACGGGCCTCATTTCACCTGGAGGGGAGAACCTCGTGGATTTTCTCGAGTGGTTGCGGGACCTTCTCGAGTTACGACGTGGACCTCTGGGACCCTCCCTTGTGGCCTCAGGAAAGGCCAGTCTCCATGCGAGTTGGGATCGGCCTGTCGGGAATCCTCTGCATTCGGTACCGGGGCCTAAGTCCTCGTGTGGAGTCTATGACGGAACCTGAGGATTCCTCTCCAGTGGTGTCATGGATCTTGGGGTACTTCTGGAGGCACCACGGGGGAGTCTGTCCTACTCTCGAGTGGGGACATGAAGGTCCGCTTTCCTCAAGAGCTGTAGCAGCCATGGCAGGCTTCCCGTCACCTTGATACAGGGATCGGTGGCATTATATGTAGGCTTTCACACGAGGCTTTCCCACAGGGCTGTCACACGTGCCACTCTGGTGTGAGTCGAACCTCGACGTGCAAGTCGAGGCAGTGCGGGGAAATCAGGTTCTTCTGGAGTAGACTGAGGCATTTTGTGCACATTGGGAATGGTGGCACCAGCCCTGGAGTTCCTCTCCACTTTCGTGTGGAGAGCGCCTCCTCTGTGATGCGCCAGGAAAGCCGGGGATACTTTCCCGAAGAAGCAAGGAAAGGAACCCTCATCTCGAGCTATCAGGAGGAAACGGAGCTCCTCTTGAAGTTGGCGGGACCCTCGGTGTTCCTCTCGAGTGGAGGCGGGTATGTAGGGGAAATTCTTGAGTTGCAACAAGGGTGTGAAAGTCCCTTTCGAAGTTCAAGAGGGAAGGTGTGATTTGCCTCGAGACGCCTCAGCGGAAAAGGGCCTCATCTAGCCTGGAGGGGAGAACCTCGTGGATTTTCTCGAGTTGCGGCGGGACCTTCTCGAGTTACAACATTGACCTCTGGGACCCTCCCTTGTGGCCTCAGGAAAGGCCAGTCTCCATGCGAGTTGCCAGTGGCCTGTCGGGAATCCTCTGCATTCCGTTCCGTGGCCTAAGTCCTCGTCTGGCGTCTATGACGGAACCAAAGGATTCCTCTCCACTGCTGACATGGATCTTGGGGTACTTCCGGAGGCAACCACAGGCGAGACTGTCCTAGTCTAGAGTGGGGAAATGCACGTCCGCATTCCTCACGAGCTAGAGCAGCCGCGGAAGGCTTCCCGTCGCCTTGATACAGGGATCTGCGGCATTCCATA
>NW_024074087.1:2924-3445 GCF_014754425.2 Oryx dammah
CCCACAGGGCTGTCACACGTGCCACTGTGGTGTGAGTCGATCCTCGGTGTGTAAGTCGACGCAGTGTAGGGAAATCAGGTTCTTCTGCAGTGGACTGAGACATTTTGTGCACATTGGGATTGGTGGCACCACCGCTGGAGTTCCTCTCGAATTTCCTGTGGAGAGCGCCTCCTCAGAGATGCGCAGAGAAAGCCGGGAATCCTTTCCCGATGAAGCAGGGAATGGAACCCTCATCTAGAGCTATGAGGAGGAAACGGGGCTCCTCTTGATGTGGCCGGGACCCTCGGAGTTCCTCTCGAGTGGAGGCGGGAATATAAGGGAACTTCCTGAGTTGCAACAAGGTTGTGATACTCCCTTTCGAAGTTCAAGATGGAAGATGTGATTTGCCTCGAGACGCCTCAGCAGAAAAGGGCCTCATCTAGCCTGGAGGGGAGAACCTCGTGGATTTTGAAGAGTTGTGGCGGGACCTTTATTAGTTACGACGTTGACCTCTGGGACCCTCCCTTGTGTTCTCAGGAAAG
>NW_024074088.1:0-3445 GCF_014754425.2 Oryx dammah
CTAAGGAGTGACTTGCTTCCAAGGTACCTGCTGCCCTCCCCAGCCAGGGGGGAGCCCTGGAGGGGCTCAGGCAGGGACCAGGTGTCTCTGACTGAGTACAGTGCACCAGAGGGTCTGGCATGTGGGGTCCATCCTCCCGGCTCCCATTGATTGCCTAGTGAGAATTGGAACTAAGAGCAAGACACAATGTCCAGCACAGAGGCTCTCACCACCCATCAAATACCCCAGTCTCCCACCACCTGCACAGTCTTGGCCCAGGCAAGCCTGGCCCTTCTTACCCTGGGGGAGTGGTTTCCAGATCTGAAATGTCATCTCTCCTCTCCAGGTCTCTGAATCCTCATCAGCATTGAAGTCCTGTTTCTTATGAGTACATGTGTGTCCAAGGGTTGGGGGTGCTGGGATGGGACGAGGGACATGTCATAAGCTGTTTTCTTCACTCATTACCTGTACCTCACAGTTTAAAACTCAGTGACAACTTCCTTGCAGACCAGGACCTGGTGCTGACATTTACTTCCTGCTCAGTGCTAGGCAGAAAGCCATGTTCCACAGAGAGATTCTCAGTGCACAGAGAGATGAAATGAGGAAATGAACAAATAAGTGATCAAACAAGTTAGTAGTAACTGAAAGATTTCTTTTGTTATCTTTTTGCATGTGAATGCTTTGCTCACAACAGTCAAAAGATGGAAACAACCCGTGTCTATCAAGATTTATCCACAGTGAATGAATAAAGAAAATGTATTGTATTCATACTATAGAACATTTCTCTTCCATAGAAAGGAATGAAGTACTGAGATGTGCTGCAAATTGGATGAGCCTCAAGAATGTCACTCCTAGTTTAAAAAGGCAGACACAATGGATCATACATTGTATGTATTTATATAAAATATCCAGAATAGGTAACAGAGACAGGCAGCTGCCTAGAGGTAGCCAGGGCCTGGGAGGAAGCAAGGATGGAGTGATAAATGGGTACGAGGTTTACTTTGGGATTAATGAAATAGTCTTGAACTAAAGAGTAGTGGTAGTTGTACAATTATGTCAATAATCGAAGTGCCACTGAATTGTATACTTTAAATGATTAATTACAGGTAATTCCTGGAGTTCCAGTGGTTAGGATTCGGTGTTCTCACTGCCAGGCTTCAGGTTCAGTCCCTGACTGGGGAACTTAGATCCTGCAAGCTATACATCACAGTATTAAAAAAAAAAAAGTTTATTTTTATATTATCTGAATTTCATCTCAATGAAAAAATAATAACCAAATTCACAGAATTGAGTGTATAACTCTTGAATCAATAGGCATTTCTCCCTTTAGTCTTTGAATGCAAATCTCTTATAATTTCAGACTTAGGCAGCCTTCTTAAGGTAATGTGATTTTTAAAAAATGTTTGGTCATATTTCCAAAGCAAAGTAGTATGTGGTCAGTAGATACAAAAAGAAGAAAATTAAAATTGCCTGAATTGTGCCCCTTAGAAAGAACAACTGTTAACACTTGTGTGTGCTCTTCTTGTGGCTCTTTCAATGCGTGTTACATGTGCACATGCCTGACACCTGCGTGCACATGTTGAAGAAACCGAATCATATTAAATAGTGTTTATAACTTACTTTTATCACTTAAATAATGTACAATAATGTCATCTATCTTCCATAATTTTAAAAGTATGTTGGTTTTTTCTGTTCTTTATATTAAAATAGAATTGATCTATAATATATTAGATTCCAATGTACATCATAATGAATTCATATTTGCATATATTGTGAAATGATTGTCACAATAAGTCATCAACACACATAGTTATGATTTGTGTGTGATGAGAACTTTTAAGATCTGCTTGCTCAGCAATGTTCAAGCTTACAACCCAGAATTACTAACTATAGTAAGTTCACTGTACATTGTATTCCTGGAATCAATTGTTTTTTAACTGGACTCCTGTACCTTTTGAAGATTTCTATCCGTTCTGCCCACTTCTCAACCCCACCTCTAGCAACCACAAATCTGTTCTCTGTATCTGTGAGTATGTCATTTTTGTTCATTTGTTTTCTTAGATTTCACATATAAGTGTGATCATATAGTAGCGCCCTTCTCTGTGACTTATTCCACTAAACATAGTGCCTTCAAGGTTCACCAATGTTGCTGTAAATAGCAGGATTTCGTTCCCTTTTATGCCTGAATAATGTTCCATTGTATATCTACCCTGCATTTTCTACACCCGTTCATCCATCCGCAGATACTTGGGCTCTAGGCTGCATCCATGTCTGGGCTACCATGAATGATGCTGCAATTAACTTGGGGGTGACAGTGAAGTTGCTCAGTCATGTCCGACTCTCTGAAACCCCATGGACTGTAGCCTACCAGGCTCCTCTGTCCATGGGATTTTCCAGGCAAGAGTACTGGAGTGGGGTGCCATTGCCTTCTCCAGGGGATCTTTCCAACCCTGGGATTGAACCCGAATCTCCTGCATTGCAGGCAGACGCTTTACCATCTAAGCCACCAGGGAAGCCCAACTTGCGGCTTCAGGTTAGTGTTATCTTTCCAGGTTAGTGTTTCCATTTTCTTAGGTTGAATGCTCAGAAGTGGAATTGATGGATTATACGGTAGCTCTAGTTTTAACTGTCTGAGAAACCTCCATACTGTCTCCATAGTGGCTGTTCCAGTTTGCATCCCTACTGCACAAAGTTTTCCTTTTCTCTACTTCTCCAGCACTTCTTATTTGCTGTCTGACAGCCATTCTGACAGGTGTGAGGTGACAGCTCTTTGTGCTTTTGATTTCTATTTCTCTGGTGGTGTCAGGTGTCATTTCTGACATAAACTTTGGTTCTGGGAGGGGGGACGGTAGGGAGTCCACGGTCAAGGGTAAAAGCTGACAGACTTAATTGCCATAAATACTGTGGCCTTGGGGGCAGGGGCAGGTGCATTGTATGCAAAGTCAGGTGAATCTTGTTTGGATCTGCCTCCAATTCAGCAAGTCTATTTCTTCCCTTGTAAAATGGAGATGTGAACACGCATTTCCTAGATCGCCACTGAAACAGTCACCTGGAGGGAGACTGTCTACACCCTAAGAACCCTGAAAGAATGCCAGGGCCCTGACCCTGCAGGCAGGTGGCTCCTCCTGGGCAGGGGTCAGCTTCATGTCCATCTCTTCTGCTGCCACAGGTTCCCCAGGACCTGCAGGACGAGCAGGGAGGCCAGGACCAGCTGGCCCTGTCGGGCCAAAAGGAGACAATGGCTCTTCTGGAAAACCTGGACCAAAGGGAGACGCTGGCCCACCTGGTGAGCAGCTGGGCGTGGGATGCAGGAGTCTGCAGACGGCGTGCTGCCCCTAGGCCAGGGCAGTAGGCGTGCAGATTCTGCCCCAGGAGGAGGAAGGTCATTCTCAAGGGGGCACGGGGTTATTTCAGGAAGACTGGAGCTCCTGGGGAGGGCGGAGAGTGAGGGCAACATCTTTAGGAG
>NW_024074089.1:0-3442 GCF_014754425.2 Oryx dammah
CTAAGGAGTGACTTGCTTCCAAGGTACCTGCTGCCCTCCCCAGCCAGGGGGGAGCCCTGGAGGGGCTCAGGCAGGGACCAGGTGTCTCTGACTGAGTACAGTGCACCAGAGGGTCTGGCATGTGGGGTCCATCCTCCCGGCTCCCATTGATTGCCTAGTGAGAATTGGAACTAAGAGCAAGACACAATGTCCAGCACAGAGGCTCTCACCACCCATCAAATACCCCAGTCTCCCACCACCTGCACAGTCTTGGCCCAGGCAAGCCTGGCCCTTCTTACCCTGGGGGAATGGTTTCCAGATCTGAAATGTCATCTCTCCTATCCAGGTGTCTGAATCCTCTTCAGCATTGAAGTCCTGTTTCTTATGAGTACATGTGTGTCCAAGGGTTGGGGGTGCTGGGATGGGATGAGGGACATGTCATAAGCTGTTTTCTTCACTCATTACCTGTACCTCACAGTTTAAAACTCAGTGACAACTTCCTTGCAGACCAGGACCTGGTGCTTACATTTACTTCCTGCTCAGTGCTAGGCAGAAAGCCATGTTCCACAGAGAGATTCTCAGTGCACAGAGAGATGAAATGAGGAAATGAATAAATAAGTGATCGAACAAGTTAGTAGTAACTGACAGATTTCTTTTGTTATCTTTTTGCACGTGAATACTTTGCTCACAACAGTCAAAAGATGGAAACAACCCAAGTGTCTAACAAGATTATCCACGGTGAATGAATAAAGAAAATGTATTGTATTCATACTATAGAACATTTCTCAGCCATAGAAAGGAATGAAGTACTGAGATGTTTTGCAAATTGGATGAGCCCCCAAGAATGTCACTCCTAGTTTAAAAAGGCAGACACAAAGAGTCATACATTGTATGTATTTATATAAAATATCCAGAATAGGTAACAGAGACAGGCAACTGCCTAGAGGTAGCCAGGGCCTGGGAGGAAGTAGGGATGGAGTGATAAATGAGTATGAGGTTTACTTTGGGATTAATGAAATAGTCTTGAACTAAACAGTAGTGGTAGTTGTACAATTATGTCAATAATCTAAATGCCACTGAATTGTATACTTTAAATGATTAATTACAGGTAATTCCTGGAGGTCCAGTGGTTAGGATTCGGTGTTCTCACTGCCAGGCCTCAGGTTCAGTCCCTGATTGGGGAACTTAGATCCTGAAAGCTACACATCACAGTATTAAAAAAAAAAAAGTTATTTTTATATTATGTGAATTTCATCTCAATGAAAAAATAATAACCAAATTCATAGAATTGAGTGTATAATTTTTGAATCAACAGGCATTTCTCCCTTTAGTCTTTGAATGCAAATCTCTTATAATTTCAGACTTAGGCAGCCTTCTTAAGGTAATGTGATTTTTTAAAAATGTTTGGTCATATTTCCAAAGCAAAGTAGGATGTGGTCAGTAGATACAAAAAGAAGAAAATTAAAATTGCCTGATCTGTGCCCCTTAGAAAGAACAACTGTTAACACTTGTGTGTGCTCTTCTTGTGGCTCTTTCAATGTATGTTACACGTGCACATGCCTGACACCTGCGTGCACATGTTGAAGAAACCGAATCATATTAGAGTGTTTATAACTTACTTTTATCACTTAAATAATGCACAATAATGTCATCTATCTTCCATAATTTTAAAAGAATGTTGGTTTTTTCTCTTCTTTATATTAAAATAGAATTGATCTATAATATATTAGATTCAGATGTACATCATAATGAATTCATATTTGCATATATTGTGAAATGATTGTCACAATAAGTCATCAACACACATAGTTACGATTTGTGTGTGATGAGAACTTTTAAGATCTGCTTGCTCAGCAATGTTCAAGCATGCAGCCCAGGATTACTAACTATAGTAAGTTCACTGTACATTGTATTCCTGGGACTCAATTGTTTTTTAACTGGACCCTTGTACCTTTTGAAGATTTCTTCCCATTCTTCCCACTTCTCAACCCCACCTCTAGCAACCACAAATCTGTTCTCTGTATCTTTGAGTATGTCGTTTTTGTTCATTTGTTTTCTTAGATTTCACATATAAGTGTGATCGTATAGTAGCGCCCTTCTCTGTGACTTATTCCACTAAACATAGTGCCTTCAAGGTTCACCAATGTTGCTGTAAATAGCAGGATTTCGTTCCCTTTTATGCCTGAATAATGTTCCATTGTATATCTACCCTGCATTTTCTACACCCGTTCATCCATCCGCAGATACTAGGGCTCTAGGCTGCATCCATGTCTGGGCTACCATGAATGATGCTGCAATTAACTTGGGGGTGACAGTGAAGTTGCTCAGTCATGTCCGACTCTCTGAAACCCCATGGACTGTAGCCTACCAGGCTCCTCTGTCCATGGGATTTTCCAGGCAAGAGTACTGGAGTGGGGTGCCATTGCCTTCTCCAGGGGATCTTTCCAACCCTGGGATTGAACCCGGATCTCCTGCATTGCAGGCAGACGCTTTACCATCTAAACCACCAGGGAAGCCCAACTTGCGGCTTCAGGTTAGTGTTATCTTTCCAGGTTAGTGTTTTCATTTTCTTTAGTTGCATGCTCAGAAGTGGAATTGATGGATTATACGGTAGCTCTAGTTTTAACTGTCTGAGAAACCTCCATACTGTCTCCATAGTGGCTGTTCCAGTTTGCATCCCTACTGCACAAAGTTGTCCTTTTCTCTACTTCTCCAGCACTTCTTATTTGCTGTCTGACAACAGCCATTCTGACAGGTGTGAGGTGACAGCTCTTTTTGCTTTTGATTTCTATTTCTCTGGTGGTGTCAGGTGTCATTTCTGACATAAACTTTGGTTCTGGGAGGGGGGACAGTAGGGAGTCCACGGTCAAGGGTAAAGCTGACAGACTTACCTGCCATAAATACGGTGGGCTTGGGGCGGGTGCATTGTATGCAAAGCCATGTGAATCTTGGTTTGGATCTGCCTCCAATTCAGCAAGTCTATTTCTTCCCTTGTAAAATGGAGATGTGAACACGCATTTCCTAGATCGCCACTGAAACAGTCACCTGGAGGGAGACTGTCTACACCCTAAGAACCCTGAAAGAATGCCAGGGCCCTGACCCTGCAGGCAGGTGGCTCCTCCTGGGCCGGGGTCAGCTTCATGTCCATCTCTTCTGCTGCCACAGGTTCCCCAGGACCTGCAGGACGAGCAGGGAGGCCAGGACCAGCTGGCCCCGTCGGGCCAAAAGGAGACAATGGCTCTGCTGGAAAACCTGGACCAAAGGGAGACGCTGGCCCACCTGGTGAGCAGCTGGGCGTGGGATGCAGGAGTCTGCAGACGGCGTGCTGCCCCTAGGCCAGGGCAGTAGGCGTGCAGATTCTGCCCCAGGAGGAGGAAGGTCATTCTCCAGGAGGTACGGGGTTATTTCAGGGAAGACTGGAGCTCCTGGGGAGGGCGGAGAGTGAGGGCAACATCTTTAGGAG
>NW_024074090.1:0-3441 GCF_014754425.2 Oryx dammah
CTAAGGAGTGACTTGCTTCCAAGGTACCTGCTGCCCTCCCCAGCCAGGGGGGAGCCCTGGAGGGGCTCAGGCAGGGACCAGGTGTCTCTGACTGAGTACAGTGCACCAGAGGGTCTGGCATGTGGGGTCCATCCTCCCGGCTCCCATTGATTGCCTAGTGAGAATTGGAACTAAGAGCAAGACACAATGTCCAGCACAGAGGCTCTCACCACCCATCAAATACCCCAGTCTCCCACCACCTGCACAGTCTTGGCCCAGGCAAGCCTGGCCCTTCTTACCCTGGGGGAATGGTTTCCAGATCTGAAATGTCATCTCTCCTATCCAGGTGTCTGAATCCTCTTCAGCATTGAAGTCCTGTTTCTTATGAGTACATGTGTGTCCAAGGGTTGGGGGTGCTGGGATGGGATGAGGGACATGTCATAAGCTGTTTTCTTCACTCATTACCTGTACCTCACAGTTTAAAACTCAGTGACAACTTCCTTGCAGACCAGGACCTGGTGCTTACATTTACTTCCTGCTCAGTGCTAGGCAGAAAGCCATGTTCCACAGAGAGATTCTCAGTGCACAGAGAGATGAAATGAGGAAATGAATAAATAAGTGATCGAACAAGTTAGTAGTAACTGACAGATTTCTTTTGTTATCTTTTTGCACGTGAATACTTTGCTCACAACAGTCAAAAGATGGAAACAACCCAAGTGTCTAACAAGATTATCCACGGTGAATGAATAAAGAAAATGTATTGTATTCATACTATAGAACATTTCTCAGCCATAGAAAGGAATGAAGTACTGAGATGTTTTGCAAATTGGATGAGCCCCCAAGAATGTCACTCCTAGTTTAAAAAGGCAGACACAAAGAGTCATACATTGTATGTATTTATATAAAATATCCAGAATAGGTAACAGAGACAGGCAACTGCCTAGAGGTAGCCAGGGCCTGGGAGGAAGTAGGGATGGAGTGATAAATGAGTATGAGGTTTACTTTGGGATTAATGAAATAGTCTTGAACTAAACAGTAGTGGTAGTTGTACAATTATGTCAATAATCTAAATGCCACTGAATTGTATACTTTAAATGATTAATTACAGGTAATTCCTGGAGGTCCAGTGGTTAGGATTCGGTGTTCTCACTGCCAGGCCTCAGGTTCAGTCCCTGATTGGGGAACTTAGATCCTGAAAGCTACACATCACAGTATTAAAAAAAAAAAAGTTATTTTTATATTATGTGAATTTCATCTCAATGAAAAAATAATAACCAAATTCATAGAATTGAGTGTATAATTTTTGAATCAACAGGCATTTCTCCCTTTAGTCTTTGAATGCAAATCTCTTATAATTTCAGACTTAGGCAGCCTTCTTAAGGTAATGTGATTTTTTAAAAATGTTTGGTCATATTTCCAAAGCAAAGTAGGATGTGGTCAGTAGATACAAAAAGAAGAAAATTAAAATTGCCTGATCTGTGCCCCTTAGAAAGAACAACTGTTAACACTTGTGTGTGCTCTTCTTGTGGCTCTTTCAATGTATGTTACACGTGCACATGCCTGACACCTGCGTGCACATGTTGAAGAAACCGAATCATATTAGAGTGTTTATAACTTACTTTTATCACTTAAATAATGCACAATAATGTCATCTATCTTCCATAATTTTAAAAGAATGTTGGTTTTTTCTCTTCTTTATATTAAAATAGAATTGATCTATAATATATTAGATTCAGATGTACATCATAATGAATTCATATTTGCATATATTGTGAAATGATTGTCACAATAAGTCATCAACACACATAGTTACGATTTGTGTGTGATGAGAACTTTTAAGATCTGCTTGCTCAGCAATGTTCAAGCATGCAGCCCAGGATTACTAACTATAGTAAGTTCACTGTACATTGTATTCCTGGGACTCAATTGTTTTTTAACTGGACCCTTGTACCTTTTGAAGATTTCTTCCCATTCTTCCCACTTCTCAACCCCACCTCTAGCAACCACAAATCTGTTCTCTGTATCTTTGAGTATGTCGTTTTTGTTCATTTGTTTTCTTAGATTTCACATATAAGTGTGATCGTATAGTAGCGCCCTTCTCTGTGACTTATTCCACTAAACATAGTGCCTTCAAGGTTCACCAATGTTGCTGTAAATAGCAGGATTTCGTTCCCTTTTATGCCTGAATAATGTTCCATTGTATATCTACCCTGCATTTTCTACACCCGTTCATCCATCCGCAGATACTAGGGCTCTAGGCTGCATCCATGTCTGGGCTACCATGAATGATGCTGCAATTAACTTGGGGGTGACAGTGAAGTTGCTCAGTCATGTCCGACTCTCTGAAACCCCATGGACTGTAGCCTACCAGGCTCCTCTGTCCATGGGATTTTCCAGGCAAGAGTACTGGAGTGGGGTGCCATTGCCTTCTCCAGGGGATCTTTCCAACCCTGGGATTGAACCCGGATCTCCTGCATTGCAGGCAGACGCTTTACCATCTAAACCACCAGGGAAGCCCAACTTGCGGCTTCAGGTTAGTGTTATCTTTCCAGGTTAGTGTTTTCATTTTCTTTAGTTGCATGCTCAGAAGTGGAATTGATGGATTATACGGTAGCTCTAGTTTTAACTGTCTGAGAAACCTCCATACTGTCTCCATAGTGGCTGTTCCAGTTTGCATCCCTACTGCACAAAGTTGTCCTTTTCTCTACTTCTCCAGCACTTCTTATTTGCTGTCTGACAACAGCCATTCTGACAGGTGTGAGGTGACAGCTCTTTTTGCTTTTGATTTCTATTTCTCTGGTGGTGTCAGGTGTCATTTCTGACATAAACTTTGGTTCTGGGAGGGGGGACAGTAGGGAGTCCACGGTCAAGGGTAAAGCTGACAGACTTACCTGCCATAAATACGGTGGGCTTGGGGCGGGTGCATTGTATGCAAAGCCATGTGAATCTTGGTTTGGATCTGCCTCCAATTCAGCAAGTCTATTTCTTCCCTTGTAAAATGGAGATGTGAACACGCATTTCCTAGATCGCCACTGAAACAGTCACCTGGAGGGAGACTGTCTACACCCTAAGAACCCTGAAAGAATGCCAGGGCCCTGACCCTGCAGGCAGGTGGCTCCTCCTGGGCCGGGGTCAGCTTCATGTCCATCTCTTCTGCTGCCACAGGTTCCCCAGGACCTGCAGGACGAGCAGGGAGGCCAGGACCAGCTGGCCCCGTCGGGCCAAAAGGAGACAATGGCTCTGCTGGAAAACCTGGACCAAAGGGAGACGCTGGCCCACCTGGTGAGCAGCTGGGCGTGGGATGCAGGAGTCTGCAGACGGCGTGCTGCCCCTAGGCCAGGGCAGTAGGCGTGCAGATTCTGCCCCAGGAGGAGGAAGGTCATTCTCAAGGGGGCACGGGGTTATTTCAGGAAGACTGGAGCTCCTGGGGAGGGCGGAGAGTGAGGGCAACATCTTTAGGAG
>NW_024074091.1:0-3440 GCF_014754425.2 Oryx dammah
TACTCCACATTCAAGGTCAGGAGAGGTGGCCATGAGGAGATACCCCTCGTTCAAGGTAAGGAGCAGTGGCTGCACTTTGCTGGAGCAGGTGTGAAGAGACACCCCACGTCCAAGGTAAGAGAAACCCAAGTAAGACAGTAGGTGTTGCGAGAGGGCATCAGAGGGCAGACACACTGAAACCATAATCACAGAAAACTAGTCAATCTGATCACACAGACCACAGTGTTGTCTAACTCAATGAAACTAAGCAATTCTGTGTGGGGCCACCCAAGACGGGCAGGTCATGGTGGACAGGTCTGACAGAATGTGGTCCAGTGGAGAAGGGAATGGCAAACCACTCCAGTATTCTTGCCTTGTGAACCCCATGAACAGTATGAAAAGGCAAAATGATAGGATACAGAAAGAGGAAGTCCCCGGGTCAGTAGGTGACCAATATGCTACTGGAGATCAATGGAGAAATAACTCCAGAAAGAATGAAGGGATGGAGCCAAAGCAAAAAAATAGAAATGGGGGAAAAAATAGAATGGGAAAGAATAGAGATCTCTCCAAGAAAATTAGAGATACCAAGTGAACATTTCATGCAAAGGTGGGCTCAATAAAGGACAGAAATGGTATGGACCTAACAGAAGTAGAAAATATTAAGAGGTGGCAAGAATACACAGAAGAACTGTACAAAAAAGATCTTAATGACCAAGATAATCACGATGGTGTGATCACTCACCTAGAGCCAGACATCTTAGAATGTGAAGTCAAGTGGGCCTTAGAAAGCATCACTATGAACAAAGCTAGTGGAGGTGATGGAATTCCAGTTGAGCTATTTCAAATCCTGAAAGATGATGTTGTGAAAGTACTACAATCAATATGCCAGGAAATTTGGAAAACTCAGCAGTGGCCACAGGACTGGAAAAGGTCACTTTTCATTTGAATCCCAAAGAAAAGCAATGCCAAAGAATGCTCAAACTACTGCACAATTGTACTCATCTCACATGCTAGTCGGAGAAGGCAATGGCACCCCACTCCAGTATTCTTGCCTGGAAAATCCTATGGATGGAGGAGCCTCATAGGCTGCAGTCCATGGGGTCGCTAAGAGTCAGATGTGACTGAGCGACTTCACTTTCACTTTTCACTTTCATGCATTGGAGAAGGAAATGGCAACCCACTCCAGTGTTCTTGCCTGGAGAATCCCAGGGACAGGGGAGCCTGGTGGGCTGCCATCTATGGGGTCGCACAGAGTCGGACACGACTGAAGTGACTTAGAAGCAGCTTAGCAGCACATGCTAGTAAAATAACGCTCAAAATTTTCCAAGCCAGGCTTCAGCAATACATGAACTGTGAACTTCCAGATGTTCAAGCTGGTTTAGAAAAGGCAGAGGAATCAGAGATCAAATTGCCAACATCTGCTGGATCATCAAAAAAGCAAGAGAGTTCCAGAAGAACATCTATTTCTGCTTTATTGACTATGCCAAAGCCTTTGACTGTGTGGATCACAATAAACTGTGGAAAATCCTGAAAGAGACAGGAATACCAGACCACCTGCCCTGCTTCTTGAGAAACCTATATGCAGGTCAGGAAGCAACAGTTAGAACTGGACATGGAACAACAGACTGGTTCCAAGTAGGAAAACGAGTACATCAAGGCTGTATATTGTCGCCCTGCTTATTTAACTTCTATGCAGAGTACATCATGAGAAACACTGGGCTGGAAGAAGCACAAGATTGCCGGGAGAAATATCAATAACCTCAGATATGCAGATGACACCACCCTTATGGCAGAAAGTGAAGAGTAACTAAAAAGCCTCTAGATGAAAGTGAAAGAGGAGAGTGAAAAAGTTGGGTTAAAGCTCAACATTCAGAAAACGAAGATCATGGCATCTGGTCCCATCATTTCATGGGAAATAGATGGGGAAACAGTCAAAACAGTTTCAGACTTTATTTTTTGGGGCTCCAAAATCACTGCAGATGGTGATTGCAGCTATGAAATTAAAAGACGCTTACTCCTTGGAAGGAAAGTTATGACCAACCTTGAGAGCATATTCAAAAGCAGAGACATTACTTTGCCAACAAGTCCGTCTAGTCAAGGCTACAGTTTTTCCAGTGGTCATGTATGGATGTGAGAGTTGGACTGTGAAGAAGGCTGAGTGCCGAAGAATTGATGCTTTTGAACTGTGGTGTTGGAGAAGATGCTTGAGAGTCCCTTGGACTGCAAGGAGATCCAACCAGTCCATTCTAAAGAAAATCAGTCATTGGTGTTCATTGGAAGGACTGATGCTAAAGCTGAAACTCCAATACTTTGGCCACCTCATGTGAAGATTTGACTCATTGGAAAAGACTCTGATGCTGGGAGGGATTGGGGGCAGGAGGAGAAGGGGATGACAGAGGATGAGATGGCTGGGTGGCATCACCAACTCAATGGACATGACTTGAGTGAACTCTGAGAGTTGGTGATGGAAAGGGAGGCTTGGCGTGCTGCGATTCATGGGGTCGCAAAGTGTGAGACACGACTGAGTGACTGAACTGAACTGAACATGAGTTAAAAGGTGAATGCATAAAAATAATTATAAACCTATTATTGGGAACACTGTATAAAGATGTAATTTGTGACAACAATGATGTAGAGAGAGGATGGATCTATATAGGAGCATAATTTTTGTATACTATATAGATTAGGTTGGTATCAATTCAAATTAGATTGTTATAAATGTCAGATATTAAATAACCCCATTTTAAGCAATAAAAATAGCTAAAGAATATACCCCAAAATAAATAAGGGAATCAAAACAGTTCATTACCAAAAAAAAATCATCTAACTACAAACAAATACAGAAACACTATAAGATATAAAACAAATGACAGAAGAAAGTCCATTCTTAGCAGGAATGTAAATAGATTAAACACTTCACTCACTATTAGGGATGTGAAGAATGGATAAAAATGTATAATCCAAGAATATGCTGTCTATAAGAGATTCATTTTAGATCCAAAGATACAAATAGATTCATAGTGAATGGATGAAAAAAATTTTCATTTAAATAGTAACCCAAAGAGAACTAGCATCACTACAACATTAGATAAAACAAATTTTAAGTGAAAAATTAGTATAAAAGAGAAGGATATATTGATAAGTTTCTATTCATCATATATGAGTGAAAGTGAAAGTCACTCAGTTGTGTCTGACTCTTTAGGACCCCATGGTTTGTAGCCCACCAGGCTCCTCTCTCCATGGAATTCTCCAGGCAAGAATACTGGAGTGGGTGTCCATTCCTTTATCAAAGGGATCTTCCCAACCCAGGGGTCAAACCTGGGTCTCCTGCATTGCAGGCAGATTCTTTACTGTCTGAGCCACCAGGGAAGCCCTGTGAAAGTGTTAGTCACTCAGCTGTATCCAACTCTTTGTGACCCCATGGACTATAGCCCATCAGGCTCCTCTGTCCGTGAAATTCT
>NW_024074092.1:0-576 GCF_014754425.2 Oryx dammah
TCAATGTGCAGTCTAGGTTGGTCATAACTTTTCTTCCAAGGGCTAAGCGTCTTTTAATTTCCTGGCTGCAGTCACCACCTGCAGTGATTTTGGAACCCCCAAAAATAAAGTCTGACACTGTTTCCGCTGTTTCCCCATCTACTTCCCATGAAGTGATGGGACCAGATGCCATGGTCTTCGTTTTCTGAATGTTGCACTTGAAGTCAACTTTTTCTCTCTCCACTTTCATGTTCATCAAGAGGCTTTTGAGTTCCTCTTCACTTTCTGCCATAAGGGTCGTGTCATCTGCATGTCTGAGGTGATTGATATTTCTCCCAGCAATCTTGATTCCAGTGTGTGCTTCTTCCAGTGCAGCGCTTCTCATGATGTACTCTGCACAGAAGTTCAATGAGCAGGGTGACAATACACAGCCTTGACGGACTCCTTTTCCTATTTGGAACCAGTCTGTTGTTCCATGTCCAGTTCTAACTGTTGCTTCCAGACCTGCATATAGGTTTCTCAAGAGGCAGGTCAGGTGGTCTGGGATTCCCATCTCTCTCAGAATTTTCCACAATTTATTGTGGTCCACACAGTCAA
>NW_024074092.1:676-3439 GCF_014754425.2 Oryx dammah
GTTGGCAATTTGATCTCTGGTTCCTCTGCCTTTTCCAAAACCAGCTTGAACATCTGAAAGATCACCATTCACATAGTCCTGAAGCCTGGCTTGGAGAATTTTGAGCATTGCTTTAGTAGCGTGTGAGATGAGTGCAATTGTGCAGTAGTTTGAGCATTCTTTGGCATTGCCTTTCTTTGGGATTGGAATGAAACTGACCTTTTCCAGTCCTGTGGCCACTGCTGAGTTTTCCAAATTTGCTGGCAAATTGAATGCAGCACTTTCACAGCATCATCTTTCAGGGTTTGAAATAGCTTCACTGGTATTACATCACCTGCCAGGGTCCAGCCCCGGTGGATCCGGGGAATTTGAAGGTGGGGATGGCGTCAGCGTCTTTGGAAAAATACATATTTAATTACAGATATAGAGAGAGATTAGAAACAGATAGTGTAGTAGGAGATTTAGTGGAGAAAAGAGGCTGAATTCTGCCAGAGAAACGGGAGCAAGAAAGAAGCGACATGGTGGAATCAGTCTTTCCGGAAACTGATCCGATTTCTTTATTTTTGGGTTTGCTTATATACCTTTTGTTACACATAGGGATGAATACAGAGTCACGCGGTGTCTTAGGGATATTACATCATCTTCTGGCCATGAGGGAGACCTGCTGACATTCTATGACCCTTTCTTTCTGATAACCAAAAACCTTATTTCTTCCAAGGGTGTTTTTTTTTCCTTAAACCAGGCACCACCCTCCAGATAAAGTTGCATTCCTATAGGGTGAGGGTGTAGTGAGTTACAATCAAGAAAGTAACCCAAGGTTAACAGGATTAATCTTCAAGGTTAATACCTATCTCTCCTGTATGCTTAAAGGTTAATACTTATTTCTCCTATATGTTAGTTATATTCATTATAAGGGCAGGGAATATGGAGATTTAGCAGCAAACATCAGCCCAACAAATGAAAATCGATTTACCAATGTTCCCCTTAAGACCTGTTTAGTCTTAAGATAGTGATAAAGTTACATTTTTACATAACAAGGACACAGTGATTTATAACAAAGCACATGATCTATTACAAAAGAGAAACTCCATTAACTCAAAAAGTCTAGTATTGCTAACATCAAAAACTACTCTATTTCCTTTTCTATATTGAAAATACATTGATTAATACGTTCCCAGGTGCCTAAGGATATGGAGGCCTGGCGGCAATCTTTGACTCAATGATAAGAAAAAGCCCTATGCTAATTAAGACTCTCAAAATACTCCAAAATTCTCTGTGCTCTTTATGGTTAAGAGGTAGTAAACAATCATGTGCTAGTGGCAGGAGTATGGATAATCCTGTCACACAAGCTAGTCTGTCAGCAGAGAGGTTTGACCTGAGACATCCTTGTCCCACCCAGAGCAGGGAATTAGCAGCAATTATTGACACAACAAATGAAAAACCCTTCACCAATATAATTCCTAACCAACCCACTATACTAATAATTTCTAACTCCCCCAAAGAATTTGACTTTAGTAAGTCTAAAACTCTCAGGTTGGGAGGCTGTAAACAAACACATGTGGCAGGAGGAACCTATACAGGCGGGCTAGATAACCTTCAGAGGAGTCTGTAAGCTGAAACATTCTTGTCACGCCAAAGAATTTTTATTGCCTTGGAGCTGCAAGTTAACTCCTTCTCCAAGAGAAACGGTTATGTGGGAGAGCCCCCCATAAAGTCAGAGATGTAGACGAGAGCATAAAACAGCCTCTGGTTTTGGGGTAGATGCTCGGGAACAGGGGGTTTCCTGAGGCTTGATCACGCCTTTGTGTATGCCAAGCCTCCTTCCTCATGACCTTTGCCATCACCGGAGTTCCTAACGCTGGCCCCCAACAATCACCTCCACTACCTTTGTTCATTATGCTGCTTTCTAAGGCCCACTTGACTTTCACGCACCCACATTCAAGGGAGCAGGGCCTCCTGTTTGAAGATAGGTTAGGAGAGCCTCTCTTGACCTCTGAGCTTGTTTTTTGTATCATGTTAGAATAATTTATTCAGATGTTTGGCTCTAGGTGAGTGATCACACCATCGTGATTATCTTGGTCATGAAGATCTTTTTTGTACAGTTCTTCTGTGTATTCTTGCCACCTCTGCTTAATATCTTCTGCTTCTGTTAGGTCCATACAATTTCTGTCCTTTTTCGAGCCCATCTTTGCATGAAATATTCCCTTGGTATCTCTAATTTTCTTGAAGAGATCTCTAGTCTTTCCCATTCTGTTGTTTTCCTCTATTTCTTTGCATTGATCACTGAGGAAGGCTTTCTTATCTCTTCTTGCTATTCTTTGGAACTCTGCATTCAGATGCTTAGATCTTTCCTTTTCTCCTTTGCTTTTCGCTTCTCTTCTTTTCACAGCTATTTCTTAGTCCTCCCCAGACAGCCATTTTGCTTTTTTGCATTTGTTTTCCATGGGCATGGTCTTCATCCCTGTCTCCTGTACAATGTCACGAACCTCAGTTCATAGTTCATCAGGCACTCTATCTATCAGATCTAGTCCCTTAAATCTATTTGGTTCTTAGTATGTGTCTAATTGGTTTGGTGGTATTTTGTGAGGTAGGGATCCAACTTACTTTCCCATATGGATACCAATTGTCCCAATGGGACGATTCTTTTGTCCTTTCTCCTGGAAATATCCTTTCTGGGCTTACATATTAAGAAGCTTTTTTAAAAATGCCAAGTATCAAGCCCTTCAGATCTTTGTTAATTTGTAGAGCTCCCCAGAGGCATGTTTCCATTTCTGTGTCTTCTCT
>NW_024074094.1:0-3436 GCF_014754425.2 Oryx dammah
CAGCCTGCAAGGAGACGAGCCCAGGCTGCAAAGGAGAGGGTGGGGTTTGTGTCCAGAGGCAAAGAAGGAACCCAAGCTAATGCGAGTATCCTTATCCGACTGCCTCCCAGTGCAGTGTTGGCTGCACTGGACAACTTCAAGTCTGGCTTAACTGGCACCCCCCCATCCTGGTGGCTCACCTTTCTATCTTTAGTTTCTCTCCAAGGCAGCAGAAGATATGTGACGTGTCCAAGCTCATAAAGGTCGTACAGCTGAGACTTCAATCCAGGCAGGTCACTCCCTAAGCTCCAGTGGGGAATAGGAGGTTCACCGCCCCGTCAGTGTGAGTGTCCGCAAAGGGGTCAGACCGACCATAGCACTCTGTGTGACTCAGCATCTCGAAGCAGCAAGAAGTCTGCTTTTGAGAGGCTGGAGGCAGGTCGCAGGTGGTCTCAGATGTGATGGCATCTGAATATCACCGCACTTTGAAGGAAGTGTGTTTTGGGGGGAGTGTTGTGGTCCGTGCACCGGTTGGAAAAGTTTCCAGAGGTGAGGCAGAATGAGAGGAGAGGAGTTTATCAGAGAGGGAGACGCCTTTAGAACAGGGGGCCGGTCAAGGGAGAGCCAGCCCCTTTGATGGGCTAGCAGCCCATTTTTATAGCCTCAAGACAGAAAATTCCTCCTAGAAGGGTGGCATTAGGTGATTGGTTAAGATGCTGTGTGTGTTAAGTTGCTTCACTCATGTCTGACTCTTTCTATGATCCTATGGGCTGTAGCCCGCCAGGCTCCTCTGTCCCTGGGATTCTCCAGGCAAGAAGACTGGAGTGGGTTGATCTTCTTATACCAGGGATCGAGCCCGAGTCTCTTATGTCTCATGCATTGGCAAGCAGTTTGTTTACCTCAAGTGCCAGCTGATAAACCCCTAGGATGCTATCGGGTGGATAAGAGTGGGTATTTTAGCTCATATGGGGTCAGGAAACTGGCCAGTTTAGATCTTGAGGCTCAGGGCAACAGTTGCTATAGGACTTGATCAGTTCCAGAGATTTTTATCCTGTGACCTTGGTATAGGGCCCCACAGGGAAGTCTATAGGATGGACACATATCAGTTCAGTTCAGTTGCTCAGTTGTGTCCAACTCTTTGCTACCCCATGGACTGCAGCACGCCAGGCCTCCCTGTCCATCACCAACTGCCGGAGTTTACTCAAACTCACGTGTCCATTGACACATATACGCACATTACATGTTTCAACCTACATTTAAATGTTATGTTTCTTTCTGCGGCACAGTATGCTAATGTTAAGTTGCTTCAGTCGTGTCTGACCCTGTGCGACCCCATAGACGGCAGCCCACCAGGGTCCTCCATCCACAGGATTCTCCAGGCAAGAATACTAACCACAGACTGTTGCTAATTCCGAAATGACTGCTACACTGCTTACGGAAGCAGCCATGAGCAGGTGATAGGAAATCCACACGACCTCAAGGGCTTGGCTTGTGGCGAGAACTCGTGTTTGCAGATGACACAGATTTACGTGCAGCTGCTCGCACACACGGTGGAAACGTGTGTCTGATACACAGACCAGAGCAACATCTCCATCTCAGAGGGACTGAAAGGCACTCACAGAGAAAGTGTCGGTCAGTCTGCCCTCTGAGGGAGCCCATGGTTTGAACGTGGTGGCTCTTCCCTTCCAGTCTCTGGGTCTCATTGCGATGCCCTTGGTTGAACATCCACAGGGAACCATGTACGTAACCCCGGTCTCTCAAACTAGTGACACTTGAGTCTATTAAGGGGTCAGAAAACTTTATTCTGAAGAGAAAAATAAAAGTGAAAGTCACTTAGTCGTGTCCGACTCTTTGCAACCCTGTGGACTATATAGTCCATGGAATTCTCCAGGCCAGAATACTGGAGTGGGTAGCCTTTCCCTTCTCCATGGTATCTTCCCAACCCGGGGATCAAACCCAGGTCTCCTGCTTTGTGGGTGGATTCTTTACCAGCTGAGCCACCAGGAAAGCCCAAGAATACTGGAGTGGGTAGCCTTTCCCTTCTCCAGGGTATCTTCCCAACCCGGGGATCAAACGCAGGTCTCCCGCTTTGTGAGTGGATTCTTTACCAGCTGAGCCACCAGGAAAGCCCAAGAATACTGGAGTGGGTAGCCTTTCCCTTCTCTAGGGGATCTTCCTAACCAAGGGATTGAACCCATGTCTCCTGCATTGCAGGCAGATTCTTTACCAGCTGAGCCACCAGGGAAGTCCTGTTCGGAAGAGGCCAGATAGTACATATTTTAGCCTTTGCAAGCTGCATGGTCTCTGTGGCAGTTACTCACCACTGCCCTGGGAGCCCCAGAGTAGCCACTGGCAGAAGCTAAGTGAAAGGATGAGGCATGGTACCAATAAAGCTTTCTTTAGAAAAAGAGATAGCCACATGCCACAGGGGATGTGGGATCTTAGTTTCCTGGAGATCTCACTTTCTCTGCCAGGGAATCCATGCCCCCTGCAGTGGACGCACAGAGTCTGAACCACTGGACCACCAGGTGAGTCCCAATCTAAAATTATTCTGAAATGTAAGCAACTGTATTGTTTTAAAAGCCAATCACACAATAGTTCCTGCAGGCTTTCTACAAGTCTAATTGTGCAGAGGTAAGGAATGACACGGAGAAGGCAATGGCACCCCACTCCAGTACTCTTGCCTGGAAAATCCCATGGACGGAGGAGCCTGGAAGCCTGCAGTCCATGGGGTCGCTGAGGGTCGGACATGACTGAGCGACTTCAGTTTCACATTTCACTTTCATGCATTGGAGAAGGAAATGGCAACCCACTCCAGTGTTCTTGCCTGGAGAATCCCAGGGACGGGGGAGCCTGGTGGGCTGCCGTCTATAGGGTCGCACAGAGTCGGATACCACTGAAGTGACTTAGCAGTAGTAGTAGTAGTAGTAGTAGTAGTAGTAGTAAGGAATGACAGCCTATCCAACTTTTAGAAACATGCTATGTGTGCCCCAAAGAAGTCTCTCCGTTGCAGTAAAAATTCCACCACCTTTCAGACAGCAGTCCTCCATCACTCCCTGTTATTTCTACCTCTAGTCAAATACTTCTACGTTCCTTGAAGGGGTCACATAGACTCAGTTGAAAGAAATGTTTTGGCCAGTGGCCAGTGAAGGAATTTCCAGCATCCAAAGCAGTAGCCCTGGAACACCAAAGAAGCAGAGGCTTCCTTTTCAGCGTCCTGCTTCCTATGAAGCCCTTGAATTATCAGCTTTAAGGATACACAGATGACCTGTCCCTTTTGCCGTGTGTGTGTGTGTGTGTGTGTGTGTGTGTGTGTGTGCGTGTGTGGCTGTGACTGTACTGGGAGTGAGAAGGAGGAAACGGGATAAACTTTGTGTGTCTGTGCTAAGTCGCGATTCTTCATGACCCCACCAGGCTCCTCTGTCCATGGGATTCTCCAGGCAGGAATACTGGAGTG
>NW_024074095.1:0-3436 GCF_014754425.2 Oryx dammah
AAAACGATAGGACACTGAAAGATGAATTCCCCTGGTTGGTAGATGCCTAATATGCTACTAGAGATTCGTGGAGAAATAACTCCAGAAAGAATGAAGAGGGGGAGTCAAAGCAAAAACAACCCCCAGTCGTGGATGTAACTGCTGATGGAAGTAAACTCAGATGCTGTAAAGAACAATACTGCATGGGTACCTGGAATGTTAGGTCCATGAATTAAGGTATATTGGAAGTGGTCAAAAGGCGATGGCAAGAGTGAACATCAACATTTTAGGAATCAGTGAACTAAAATGGACTGGAATGGCTGACTTTAACTCAGATGACTTTTATATCTACTACTGTGGGCAAGAATCCCTTAGAAGAAATGGAGTAGCTGTCGTAGTCAGCAAAAGAGTCCCAAATGCAGTACTTGGGTGCAATCTCAAAAATGACAGAATGATCTCTGTTTGTTTTCAAGGCAAACCATTCAATATCACAGTAATCCAAGTCTATGCCCCAACCACCAATGATGAAGAAGCTAAAGTTGAGTTGTTCTATGAAGAACTACAAGACCTTCAAGAACTAACACCCCCAAAAGAAGTCCTTTTCATTATAGAGGACTGGAATGCAAAAGTAGGAAGTCAAGAAATACCTGGAGTAACCAGCAAATTTAGCCTTGGTGTACAAAATAAAGCAGGGCAAAGGCTAACAAGAGTTTTGCCAAGAGAACATCCTGGTCATTACAAACACCTTCTTTCAACAACACAAGAGAAGGCTTTACACATTAACATCACCAGTTGGTCAATAACGAAATCAGATTGATTATATTCTTTGCAGCTAAAGATGGAGAAATTCTATACAACCAGGAAAAAAAAAAAAAAACCACAAGATCAGGAGCTGACCATGGCTCAGATCATGAACTCCTTACTGCCAAATTCAGACTTAAATTGAAGAAAGTAGGGAAAACCACTGGACCATTCAGCTATGACCTAAATCAAATTCCTTACGATTCTACAGTGGAAGTGACAAATAGATTCAAGGGATTAGATTTGATAGACTCAGTGCCTGAAGAACTATGGACAGAGGTTTGAGACACTGTACAGGAGGCAGTAATCAAGACCATCTCCAAGAGAAAGAAATGCAAAAAGGCGACATGGTTGTCTGAAGAGGCCTTACAAATAGTGAGAAAGGAAGAGAAAGGCAAAGAAGAGAAAGAAAGATACACCCATTTGAATGCAGAGTTCCAAAAAATAGCGAGGCGAGATAGGAAACACTGCCTCAGGGATCAGTGCAAAGAAATAGAGGAAAACAATAGAATGGGAAAGACTAGAGATCTCTTCAAGAAAATTAGATATACAAGGGAACATTTCATGCAAAGATGGGCCCAATAAGGGACAGAAATGGTATGGACCTAACAGAAACAGAAGGTATTAAGAAGAGATGGCAAGAATACACAGAAGAACTAAATTTTTTTTAAAAAAGATCGTTATGTCCCAGATAACCACGATGGTGTGATCACTCCCCTAGAGCCAGACAGCCTGGAATGCAAAATCAAATGAGCCCTAGGAAACATCACTACAAACAAAGCTAGTGGAGGCGATGGAATTCCAGTTGAGCTATTTCAAATCCTAAAAGATGATGCTGTGAAAGTGCTGTACTCAATATGCCAGCAAATTAGGAAAATTCAGCAGTGGCCACAGGACTGGAAATAGTCAGTTTTCATTCCAATCCCAAAGAAGGGCAATGCCAGAGAATGTTCAAACCGCACAGTTGCACTCATATCACATGCTGGCAAAGTAATGCTCAGAATTCTCCAAGCCAGGCTTCAACAGTACATGAACCATGAACTCCAGATGTTCAAGCTGGATTTAGAAAAAGCAGAGAACCAGAGATCAAATTGCCAACATCTGTTGGATCATGGAGAAAGCAAGAGAGTTCCAGAAAAACATCTACTTCTGCTTTATTGACTATGCCAAAGCCTTTGACTGTGTGGATCATGACAAAATGTGGAAAATTCTTCAAGATATGGGAATACCAGACCACTTTACCTGCCTCCCTAGATGCCTAGATGCCTCTGTATGCAAGTCAAGAAGCAACAGTTAGAACCAGACATGGAACAACAGACTGGTTCCAAATAGGAAAAAGAGTATGTCAAGGCTGTATATTGTCACTCTGCTTATTTAACTTCTACGCAGAGTACATCATGTGAAATTCCAGGCTGGATGAAGCACAAGCTGGAATCAAGAGTGCCGAGAGAAATATCAATAATCTCAGTTATGCAGATGACACCACCCTTATGGCAGAAAGTGAAGAGGAACTAAAGGGTCTCTTGATGAAAGTGAAAGAGGAGAGTGAAAATGTTGGCCTAAAACTCAACATTTAGAAGACTATGGCATCCAGTCCAATCACTTCATGGCAGATAGAAGACAAAACAATGGAAACAGTGAGACACTTAATTTTGGGAGGCTCCAAAATCATTGCACATGGTGACTTCAGCCATGAAATTAAAAGACACCTGTTCCTTGGAATAAAGCTATGATCAACCTAGGTGCTGCTGCTAAATCGCTTCAGTTGTGTCCGACTCTGTGCGACCCCATGGACTGCAGCCTACCAGGCTCCTCCATCCGTGGGATTTTCCAGGCAAGAGTACTGGAGTTGGGTGCCATTGCCTTCTCCGATGATCAACCTAGACAGCATATTAAAAAGTAGAGACATTATTTTGCTGACAAAGGTCCGTCTAGTCCATGCTATGGTTTTTCCAGTAGTCATGTATGGATGTGAGAGTTAGACTATAAAGAAAGCTGAGCACCAAAGAATTGATGCTTTTGAATTGTGGTGTTGGAGAAGACTCTTCAGAGTCCCTTGGACTGCAAGGAGATGCAACCAGTAAATTCTAAAGGAAATCAGTCCTGAATATTCATTGGAAGGACTGATGCTGAAGCTGAAACTCCAAGACTTTGGCCACCTGATGCAAAGAGCTGACTCATTGGAAAAGACCCTGATGCTGGGAAAGATTGAAGGTAGAGGAGAGGGGCCACAGAGGATGAGATGGTTGTACAGCATCACTGACTTGATGGACTTAGTTTGACTAAGCTCCAGGAGTTGATGATGGAAAAGCAAGCTTGGTGTGCTACAGTCCATGGGGTGGCAAATGTCTGAGAAGACTGAGTGACTGAACTGAACCGATGCCTGAAGTTAATAAAGCACTGCATGTCAATTATACTTCCATGAATAAATAATATATTTAAGAAATAATAACAAAAACACAAAGAATTTAAGGACAAAGTACATATAATGGATCTATAAACTCCCCTCAGGTTAGAGGATAAGATTACTTTTTTTATATAAACTGTTCATTGCTCCCTGATGCAAAGAGCTTGGAAAATTCTTTTCATTTCTATCAACCAAGTTAATTCAGGATAAAAACCACTTGTGTCCTCTGAGAATAGAGGTACTTGAAGA
>NW_024074096.1:0-3433 GCF_014754425.2 Oryx dammah
GCTAGTGTTCCTGCCCAGGAAGGAGTATGCTGCCCCAGGCTGATCGACACCACTGGCGCCTTCCTGGCCTCAGTTCGTCTGCTGCCTTGCCTTTGCAGCTAGGGCCCAGGCGCACTTGGAGAGTTTTTAGGGGCCGGTGGCTTTCACCCTGCCAAGGGCTACAGCACTTAGACTGTGTCAGACGGAAGGGAAGCCCAACTGAAAGGCTTCTCCCGCTGGGGATTGGCCGCCCGGACTCAGCGCAGCACAGAGATCACCAGGCTCTCAAGGCCCCTGGGTGGGAGAGGCTGCCCCTCAACTCGGAGGCTGAGACCCTACTCGCCTGCCAGTGCTTGACATACCGGGTTTCCCTAGGGCTCTCCTCCCCAGCACAGACGCGGGAAATTGTTTGGGGACTGCCCCTTATGTTCTGAGCTCCCGCCCTCAGCCCCAGCTCAGGGAAGCAGATCCGGAGCCAAGAACTCCGGTGGCGCTTGGTGCCCCCGCATGGAAGCAGAGTGCACAGCTCGCTGGAAAGCAAGACTCCTTGGTGGAAGAGCAGGCAGCCCAGCTGGGAGTGTCAGCAAGGCCTGGCTGAGAAATCCCAAGTGCGCCTCCAGAATGGCTGTACTCCTGCTCTGCTCAAAGGACCGATTTGGCAGAGTCCCTGGTGTTATGGTGCTCTGCTCTGGGCGACACTTGCCCAGAAATGCCTCGTTGCTTGTGTTCCTGACAAGGAAGGAGCATGCTGCCCCAGGGTGGGAGATGCCACTGGCAGCTTCCTGGCCTCAGCTCCTCTCCTGCCTTGCCTTTACACTTAAGGCCCAGGCGCCCTTGTGGAGTTTTTTGGGGCCGGTGGCTTTCACCCTGCCAAGGGCTACAGCACTTAGCGCTGTGTCAGAAGGAAGGGAAGCCCAACTGAAAGGCTTCTGCTGGGGCTTGGCCACCCAACTCTTGCAGCACGGAGAGCCCCAGGCTTCCAGGGCCCCTGGGTGGGGGAGGAAGCCCCACACCGGGGAGGCTGAGACTCTGCTCACCTGCCAGTGCTTGACAGACCGAGTTTCCCTAGGGCTCTCCTCCCCATCCCAGACGCGTGATTGTGTTTGGGAACTGCTCCTGCAGTTCTGAGCTCCGGCCCACAGCCCCAGCTCAGGGAAGCAGCCCTGGAGCCAAGACCTCTGGGAGGCACGTGGCGTCTCCGCATGGAAGCCGAGTGTACAGCACGCTGGAAAGCAAGCCTCCCTGGGGGAAGAGCAGGCAGACCAGCTGCGTGCGTCTGCAAGGCCTGGCTGGGAAATCCCAAGTGCGCCTCCAGAACGGCAGAGCTCCAGCTCTGCTCATAGCCTGGTCTGGCAGAATCCCTGGTGTGACGCTGCTCTGCATTGGGCGAGCCTTGCTAAGACTTGCCTCGCTGCTAGTGTTCCTGCCCAGGATGGAGCATGCTGCCCAAGGCTGGGAGACGCTACTGTTGCCTTCCGGGCCTCAGCTCCTCTCCTGCCTTGCCTTTGCAGCTAGGGCCCAGGCCCCCTTGGGGAGGCTTTAGGGGCCGGTGGATTTCACCCTGCCAAGGGCTCCAGCACTTAGCGCTGTGTCAGATGGGAGGGAAGCCCAACTACAAGGCTTCTCCCGCTTTGGCTTGGCCGCCTGGACTCAGCCCTGCACGGAGAGCAAAAGGCTCCCAGGGCCCGTGCGTGGGGGAGGTAGACCCACAACGTGGAGGCTGAGTCCCTACTCGCCTGCCAGTGCTTGACAGACCGAGTTTCCCTAGGGTTCTCTTCCCCAGCACAGGCACGTGCAAGTGTTTGGCGACTGCCCCTGCTGTTCTGAGCTCCCGCCCACAGCCCCAGCTCAGGGAAGCAGCCCCAGATCCAAGAAATCCGGGAGGCGCTTAGTGCCGCCGCATGAAGCCGAGTGCACAGCACGCTGGAAAGTGAGCCATCTCGGGGAAGAGCAGGCAGCTCAGATGCGTGCGTCTGCAAGGCCTGACTGGGAAATCCCAAGTGCGCCTCCAGAACGGCAGAGCTCCAACTCTGCTCATAGCCTGATCTGGCAGAGTCCCTGGTGTGAAGCTGCTCTGCCCTGGGCGAGACTTATCCTGTCTTGTCTTGCTACTAGTGTTCCTGCCCAGGAAGAAGCATGCTGCCCCAGGCTGGGAGACGCAACTGGCGCCTTCCTGGCCTCAGTTGCTCTCCTGCCTTGCCTTTACAACTAGGCTCCAGGCGCTCATGGGGAGGCTTTAAGGGCTGGTGTCTTTCAGCCTGCCAAGGGCCCCAGCGCTTAGCACTGTGTCAGACAGAAGGGAAGCCCAACTGAAAGGCTTCTGCTGAGGCTTGCCCACCCGTACTCTTGCAGCACGGAGAGCACCAGGCTTCCAGGGCCTCTGGGTAGGGGAGGAAGCCCCACACCGGGGAGGCTGAGACCCTGCTCGTCTGCCAGTGCTTGACAGACCGAGTTTCCCTAGGGCTCTCCTCACCAGCCCAGACGCGTGCTTGTGTTTGGGAACTGCTCCTGCGGTTCTGAGCTGCGGCCCACAGCCCAAGCTCAGGGAAGCAGCCCTGGAGCCAAGACCTCTGGGAGGCGCGAGGCATCACCGCATGGAAGCTGAGTATACAGCACGCTAGAAAGCAAGCCTCCTCGGGGGAAGAGCAGGCAGCCCAGCTGCGTGCGTCTGCAAGGCATGGCTGGGAAATCCCAAGTGCGCCTCCAGAACGGCAGAGCTCCAGCTCTGCTCATAGCCTGGTCTGGCAGAATCCCTGGTGTGAGGCTGCTCTGCCTTGGGCGAGATTTGCCCAGACTTGTCTCGCTGCTAGTGTTCCTTCCCATTAAGGAGCATGTTGCCCCAGGCTGCGAGACGCCACTGGCGCCTTCCTGGCCTCAGCTCCTCTCCTGCCTTGCCTTTGCACCTATAGCGCAGGCGCCCTTGGGAGGCCGTAGGGGCCAGTGGCTTTCACCCTGCCAAGGGCTCGGGCACTTAGACTGTGTCAGACGGGAGGGAAGCCCAACTGCAAGGCTTCTCCTGCTGGGGCTTGGCCTCCCGGACTTAGCGCAGCACGGAGATCACCAGGCTCTCAGGGCCCCTGGGTGGGAGAGGCTGCCCCACAAATTGGAGGCTGAGACCCTGCTCGCCTGCCATTGCTTGACATACCGAGTTTCCCTAGGGCTCTCCTCCCCAGCACAGACGCGTGCAAGTGGTTGGGGACTCCCCCTGCGGTTCTGAGCTCCCGCCCACAGCCCCAGCTCAGGGAAGCAGCCACGGAGCCAAGACCTCCGGGAGGCACGTTGCGCCCCCGCATGGTAGCCGAGTGCGCAGCACGCTGGAAAGCGAGCCTCCTCGGGGAAGAGCAGGCAGTTCAGCTGTGTGCGTCTGCAAGGCCTGGCTGGGAAATTCCAAGTGTGCCTCCAGAACGGCAGAGCTCCAGCTCTGCTCAAAGCCTGATCTTGCAGAGTACCTGGT
>NW_024074097.1:0-3432 GCF_014754425.2 Oryx dammah
AAGCCTTTGACTGTGTGGATCACAATAAACTATGGAAAATTCTTCAAGAGATGGGAATACCAGACCACCTGACTTGACTCTTGAGAAACCTGTATGCAGGTCAGGAAGCAACAGTCAGAACTGGACATGGAACAACAGACTGGTTCCAAATAGGAAAAGGAGTACGTCAAGGCTGTATATTGTCACCCTGCTTATTTAACTTCTATGCAGAGTACATCACAAGAAACGCTGGACTGGAAGAAACACAAGCTGGAATCAAGATTGCCGGGAGAAATATCAATAACCTCAGATATGCAGATTACACCACCCTTATGGCAGAAAGTGAAGAGGAGCTAAAAAGCCTCTTGATGAAAGTGAAAGAGGAGAGTGAAAAAGTTGGCTTAAAGCTCAACATTTAGAAAACGAAGATCATGGCATCCGGTCCCATCACTTCATGGGAAATAGATGGGGAAACAGTGTCAGACTTTATTTTTGGGGGCTCCAAAATCGCTGCAGATGGTGACTGCAGCCATGAAATTAAAAGACGCTTACTCCTTGGAAGAAAAGTTGTGACCAAACTAGATAGTATATTCAAAAGCAGAGACATTACTTTGCCGACTAAGGTCCATCTAGTCAAGGCTATGGTTTTTCCTGTGGTCATGTATGGATGTGAGAGTTGGACTGTGAAGAAGGCTGAGCGCCGAAGAATTGATGTGTTTGAACTGTGGTGTTGGAGAAGACTCTTGAGGGTCCCTTGGTCTGCAAGGAGATCCAACGAGTCCATTCTGAAGGAGATCAACCCTGGGATTTCTTTGGAAGGAATGATGCTAAAGCTGAAGCTCCAGTACTTTGGACACCTCATGCGAAGAGTTGACTCATTGGAAAAGACTCTGATGCTGGGAGAGATTGGGGGCAGGAGGAGAAGGGGATGACCCAGGATGAGATGGCTGGATGGCATCAAGGACTCGATGGACGTGAGTCTGAGTGAACTCCGGGAGTTGGTGATGGACAGGGAGGCCTGGCGTGCTGCAATTCATGGGGTCGCAAAGAGTCGGACACAACTGAGCAACTGAACTGAACTGAACTGAACTGTTTTATCCCTAAAACACCTACATGATGGCAGAGTAGAAAGATGTGCACTCATCTTCTGCAAGAACTCTGAAATTACAACTTGCTGCTGAAAACCATCCACAGGAGAATGTTAGATCCCACCAAAAAAAGATACCCCACGTCCAAGGACAAAGGAGAAGCCCCAGCAAGATGGTAGGGGGACGAAATTGCATTTAGAATCAAACCCCATATCCACGAGAGATGCTCAGAGGGCTCAAAGAAAACCTTGTGCACACCAGGAAACCCCACAGAGACTGACCCAGACCTGCCTTTGAGTGTTGAGCGTCTCCTGCGGAGGTGTGGGCCAACAGTGGCCTGCCGCAAGGGCAGGGGCTCTGGGTGCAGCAGACCTGGGTATTGCATAAGCCTTCTTGGAGGAGGTCGCCATTAACCCACCATAGTGCTGCCAGAACTTACACAGGTCTGGGGAAACAGACTCTTGCAGGGCACAAACAAAACCTTGTGTGCACCAGGAGCCAAGAGAAAGGAGCAGTGACCCCACAAGAGACTGACTCAGACTTGCCTGGGAGTGTCCAGGAGTCTCCAGTGGAAGTGTGGGTTGGCGGTGGCCTGCTGCAGGGTCAGGGACACTGAGTGCAATAGTGCATCATGGGACCTTTTGAAGGAGGTCACCATTATCTTCATTACCTCCACCATAGTTTGGCCTCAGGTCAGACAACAGGGAGGGAACATAGCCCTGCCCATCAACAAAAAATTAAAGATATACTGAGCATGGCCCCACTCATCAGAACAAGACCCAGTTTCCCCAACTGGAGTCAGTCTCTCCCATCAGGAAGCTTCCATAAGCCTCTTCTCCTTACCCATCAGAGGGCAGACAGAAGGCAAACCACAATCACAGAAAACTAATCAAACTCATCACATGGACCACAGCCTTGTCTAACAAAGAAATTATGAGCCATACTGTGTAGGGCCACCCAAGATGGACAGGTCATGGTGGAGAGTTCTGGCAAAACGTGGTCCACTGGAGAAGGGAATGGCAAACCATTTCAGGATTCTTGCCTTGAGAACCCCATGAACAGTATGAAGAGGCAGAAAGATAGGACAATGAAAGATGAACTCCCCAGGTCAGTAGCTGCCCAGTATGCTATTGGAGATCAGCGGAGAAATAACTCCAGAAAGAATGAACAGATGAAGCCAAATCAAAAACAATGCCCAGTTGTGGATGTGACTGGTGATGGAAGTAAAGTCCGATGCTGTAAAGAATAACATTGCATAGGAACTTGGGATGTTAGGTCCATGAATCAAGGCAAATTGGAAGTGGTCAAACAGGAGATGGCAAGAGTGAACGTCGATATTTTAGGAATCAGTGAACTAAAATGGACTGGAATGGGTGAATTTAACTCAGATGACCATTGTATCTACTACTGTGGGCAGGAATCTCTTAGAAGAAATGGAGTAACCCTCATGGTCAACAAAAGAGTCTGAAATGCAGTACTTGAATGCAATCTCAAAAACAATAGAATGATCTCTGTTCATTTCAAGGCAAATCATTCAGTATCACAGTAATCCAAGTCTATGCCCCAACCAGTAATGCTGAAGAAGCTGAAATTGAATGGTTCTATGAAGACCTACAAGACCTTATAGAACTAATACCCAAAAAAGATGTCCTTTTCCTTATAGGGGACTGGAATGCAAAAGTAGGAAGTCAAGAGATACCTGGAGTAACAGGCAAATTTGGCCTTGGAAGACAGAATGAAGCAGGGAAAAGGCTAATAGAGTTTTGCCAAGAGAACACACTGGTCATAGCAAACACCCTCTTCCAACAACACAAGAGAAGACTCTACACATGGACATCACCAGATGGTCAACACCGAAATCAGATTGATTATATTCTTTGCAGTCAAAGATGGAGAAGCTCTATCCAGTCAGCAAAAACAAGACCGGGAGCCGACTGTGGCTCAGATCATGAACACCTTATTGCCAAATTCAGACTTAAATTGAAGAAAGTAGGGAAAACCACTAGACCATTCAGGTATGACCTAAATCAAATCCCTTATGATTATACAGTGGAAGTGAGAAATAGATTCAAGGGATTAGATTTCATAGACAGAGTGCCTGAAGAACTATGAATGGAAGTTCATGACATTGTACAGGAGGCAGGCATCAAGACCAAGAAAAAGAAATGCAAAAAGGCAAAATGGTTGTCTGAGGAGGCCTTACAAATAGCGAGAAAAGAAAAGCTAAAGGCAATGGAGAAAAGGAGAGATATACTCATTTGAATGCAGAGTTCTGAAGAATAGCAAGGAGAGATAAGAAAGCCTTTCTCAGTGATCAATGCAAAGAAATAGAGGAAAACAATAGAATGGGAAAGACTAGAGATCT
>NW_024074099.1:0-3431 GCF_014754425.2 Oryx dammah
CAGTTAGAACAGGACATGGAACAACGGACTAGTTCAAAATTGGGAAACGAGTATGTCAAGGCTGTATACTGTCACCCTGCTTATTTAACTTATATGCAGGGTACATCATGTGAAATGCGGGCTGGATGAAGCACAAGCTGGAATCAAGATTGCTGGGAGCAATATCAATAACCTCAGAAAAGCAGATGACACCACCCTTATGGCAGAAAGTGAAGAGGAACTAAAGAGGCTCTTGATGAAAGTGAAAAGGAGAGTGAACAAGTTGGCTTAAAACTCAACATTCAGAGCGGTCCTAAGATGGCGGAGGAATAGGAAGGGAAGACCACTTTCTCCCTCACAAATTCCTCAAAAGATCATTTCAACGCGGAGCAAACTCCACAAAACAACCTCTGAATGCAGGCAGAGGACATCAGGCAACCAGAAAAGCAGATCAGTGTCTTCAAAACCAGGTAGGAAAAAATATAAAAGACGAGAAAAGAGACAAAGGAGGTGGGGAGGGAGCTCCATCCCGGGAAGGGAAGCCCGTCCCGGGAAGGGAATTCTAAGAAGAGAGGTTTCCAAACACAAGGAAACACTCTACCTGCCGAGTCTAAGGCGAGCCTTGGAAACACAGAGGGCAACATAACAGGAAGGAAAAACGAATAAATAATTAAAACCAACAGATTACGAGCCCAACAGTAACTCCCCCAGCGGAAAAGCCGCGCAGACGCCTGCAGCCGCCGCTAGCAAGTGGGGGCAGGGCAGGGAAGCGCGGGAGACGCGGGCTGCCGCGCTCGGTAAGAAGCGGGCAGAAACACCCCACGCGTAACCAGAGCGAACGAACTTGGGCGAGCAAACCAGACTGGGGGATAGCTACCACGCGAAAAGCTGGAACATAAGACCCCGCCAGGACCGCACATAGAACAAAGGACTGAACGGAAATAGCCGGCTGCAGACCATCCCCCGCCGGGGACAGGCAGCCAGAGCTGTAAGGGCTGGAAAGGGGCAATCGCAGCCCCGGAGAGACTACCTGAAAAGCGGCAGGCAGGCTTCTTTGCTGAGACTTCAGGGGATGCAGGACAGTCACCACCCGCCTCACAAGGAGCGCCAGCAGTACACCCAAAAAACTGAGCAGTAGAAACAGAGAAGGGGACAAGTCCCGGCGACCGCGCTCGCCAAGCTCCCGAGCTGCTTGGACCCGGGAGGGGCGCAGAGCGCAGTCCCAAACAAGTTTGTGCCTCTGAGGGTTACCTGGGCGCCAAAACCGAGCGGCTTGGACCGGGGAGGTGCGCGAAGCCTGGGGCCGGCCTCGGATGGTTCCTGGCTGAGCTCCGTGGAGCCGGAGCGGTTTGTGCGTCGTGGGGGGAGACAGGCCCAGCGGGGTTGAGACGCTGTGTGCCCACGACAGTGCTATTTGTTTGCAGCATCCCCCCCCTCCCCACAGCGCGACTGAACTAGTGAGCCTAAAAAAAAAAAAAAAAAAAAAAGTGTCCTCCACCGCCCCCATGTGTCAGGACGGAATTCAGACCCTGAAGAGACCAGCAAACAGAAGCTAAACAGAGGGAAACGCCTTGGAAGTGACCAACACGGCCCACAACATCAGAGAAGGGCCAGATATATCTTCACAATTTTTACAATCATTTCTTTTTTTTTTTTTTTTTTTTTTTTGTTTTTTTTTTGCCTTTTTTTTTTTTTTGCTTTCTTTTTTTTTTCTCAAACTTTTTTTTTAACTGTTAAGTCTTCTATTTCTCTACTTTATATTTCTATAACTATTACTTTTCAAAAAAAAAAAAAGACTCTACTTTTTTAAAGCAAACACCATATATAGTCTTTGGGTGGTTGTTGTTGGTATTTCATTCTTAATCTTGGGTTTTTTTTTTTTTTTCTTATATATATATTTTTCCTTATTTTTTTTCCTTATTTCTTTTTTAAATAATATTATTATTTTTTTAAATCTTTTCTCTTTTTTTTTCTTTCTTCCTTCTGCTGCGTCTCTTTAACATTGTATTTTTGAAAATCTAACCTCTACTCTAGGTTTTTAATCTTTGCTTTTCGGTTTTTGTTGTCAATCTTGTACATTTCATAACCCAATCTTACCTGACAGCGAGATTACTGGCTTGACCACTCTCTCATCCTTTTGGACTCTCCTTTTTCTCCACCAGGTGGCCCCTGTCTCTCCCCCCCCTCCCCCCATCTCTTCTATATCCAACTCTGTGATTCTCTGTGTGTTCTAGATGGTGGAGAGCACCTAAGGAACTGATTACTGGCTGGACCTGTCTCTCTCCTTTTCAGTCCTCTCTCTTACCCTCCTGGCAACCTCTGTCTACTTCCTCTCTCTCCTCTCCCCTGTATAACTCCGTAAATACCGCTGAGAGGTCCAGACTATGGAGCGCACATAAGGAAGTGACTATTGACTAGCTTGCTCTCTCCTCTTTTGATCTCACCGCATCTCATTCCAGTCACCTCTAACTACCCCCTCCCTCTTCTCTTCTCCATGTAACCCAGTGAACCTCTCTGGGTGCCCCTCAATGTGGAGAAACCTTTCATCTTTAGCCTAGATACTATATCATTGGTGCTGTATAGATGGAGAAGTCTAGAGACCACTGTAAAAATAAAACCAAAAACCAGAAGCAGGAGGCTTAAGTCCAAAGCTTGAGAACATCAGAGAACTCCTGAATTCAGGGAACATTAAGCAATAGGAGCTCATCAAATGCCTCCAAACCTACACTGAAACAAAGCTCCACCCAAGGGCCAACAAGTTCCGGAGCAAGACATATCACACAAATTCTCCAGCAACACAGGAACACACCCCTGAGCCTCAATATACAGGCAGTTCAAAGTTACTCCAAAACTTTAGACGTCTCATAACCCATTACTGGTCACTCCACTGCACTCCAGAGAGAAGAAACCCAGCTCCACACACCAGACCTCCAACACAAGCTTCCCTAACCAGGAAACCTGGACAAGCCACTGATACAACCCCACCCACAGTGAGGAAGCTCCACAATAAAGAGAACTCCACAAATTACCAGAATATAAAAAGGCCATTCCAAACGCAGCAATATAACCAAGATGAAGAGACAGAGGAATACCCAACAGGTAAAGGAGCAGGAGAAATGCCCACCAAACCAGACAAAAGAGGAAGAGATAGGGAATCTACCTGAGAAAGAATTCCGAATATTGATAGTGAAAATGATCCAAAATCTTGAAGTCAAAATGAAATCACAGATAAATAGCCTAGAGACAAGGATTGAGAAGATGCAAGAAAGGTTCAATAAGGACCTAGAAGAAATAAAAAAGAGTCAATATACAATGAATAATGCAATAAATGAGATCAGAAACACTCTGGAGGCAACAAATAATAGAATAACGGAGGCAGAAGATAGGATTAGTGAAATAGAAGACAGAATGGTAGAAATAAATGAATCAGAGAGGAAAAAAGAAAAACGAAT
>NW_024074100.1:0-437 GCF_014754425.2 Oryx dammah
AGCGAGGAAATCAGAATTGAAACAGACACATGTATGCCAATGTTCATCGCAGCACTGTTTATAAAAGCCAGGACATGGAAACAATCTAGATGTCCATCAACAGATGAATGGATAAGAAAGCTGTGGTACATATACACAATGGATTATTATGCCGCCATTAAAAAGAATATATTGTCTTTCTCTGTCTGACCTCCTAAGTATTCTTTTTATGCTAGTGTAGATTCAAGTATATACTTGACTTCGTTTTCAGAACATTTGTTGCTACTCTATAGAAATGTAATTGACTATTAAAATATTTGTCTTGTATTCTGCCAGCTTTATATTAATTCTAATACTTGTGGATTTCTTCAAGATTTTCTAGATACAAAAGTATGTCATCTCCAATAAAGTTTGACTTTTTCCTTTCCATTCTGCAGGCTGTTTTTTTTTTTTTTTTT
>NW_024074100.1:537-3431 GCF_014754425.2 Oryx dammah
TCTGATTGCTCTGGTTATAGAACTGCCAGTATAATGTTGAGCCAAAGTGTGTAATAGACTTCCTTGTTAGGTTCCCCATCTGAGAGGGAAAGCTTTCAGTTTTTTGTTGTTAAGTATGATGTTTGGTGTGGGTCTTTTACAGGTAGCCTTTGATTGAGAAAGTTCTCTTCTGTTCTTAGTTATTAAGTGCTTTTGTAACCCCTATAATGCAAAGATGCTAGATTCAGGGAAATGCTTTTTCTGCAGGCAGATGTGTTTTGTGTTTCATTGTTTTACAATGGCATAATGTTGACTGATTTTCGTATAATGAACCAACTTTGCATACCTCCGTAAATCCCATGTGATCATGGTGTACAAACTTTTTTATATGTTGTTAGGTGTTGTTTGCCAGTATTTTGTTAAGGACTCTTTCACCTGGGGTCATAAGGGATATCGGTTGTGTGTGTGTGTGTGATGTCTCTGTCTGATATTGGGATGAGAGAAATACTGGCATCACTTTGCCTGCTGTGTGGGGAAGAGACCTGTGGAGTAAAGGTTGAAGCATTATTGGATTTAAGTTTAGCCAGGATTAGAGGGAGAAATTTAGGATATATCAGTGTGGAATTGGGGTGAGATTATCAAGAGAGTTCATTCTCTATTTCCTAGGCCTGTGTTAAGTGCTTGACATTGAATTATGCTGTTTGTTAACTGTGTATAGATACTTTCTACTTTGAATTTGCTACCTATTTTCTTTATTAAGATTTATGAAATTAGAATTTGTGAATCAGTTGTAATGTGGATTTAAGAGATATTTTCTTCCCAGTTTACTACAAAACAAGATGCCATTGAATAGCTGATGCCTTTCATAAAGAGCTGTTAACCTTAAGTCTAAGAAATAAGCATGTGTGTCTTTAAGATACATAAACACGTTTAAAAGTTATGAATTTGCCCAAGAAGATGCAACTGGTGTGTCGTTAACTTAGAATTCCAATTTAATCTTCTTTGACTCCAAAGTCCATGTACTCAACACTGTACCATAGTGCTTTTGTAAAACTACTCGTACTTTACATGTGATTTCACCTAATGATCAGTAGTGATGGTGTATTGTTGTTGTTGTTGTTTTTTCTTTTCTTTCTTTTTTTAAATAGAAGACATCAAAGTGAACATGGGAGAAAGCTATGATTCTAGCGTGATATAGACATCTGGTTATAGGTTTTTCAGCTGTCATTCAGTCTCTTTGACACTCAGTGTTTTTGTCTGTAAGATAAGGGTGTTTATAACTAACCCTAGAGTTTTGGAAATAATCAAATTGCACATTTTTCTGTACTTAACTAATAGGTAGTATGTTTATACTTAGGTGGCAGTTTGTATAAAGGAAGCGCTGGGACTTGTGGCCGCACCCTGTAAGAATGAAAAAGTGTATTAACAATATGGAACCACCATGTATGTTACGTGAAGAAGAACAAGAGCCAGAACTACGGAAGAGTGAGGGAGAAACCAAACAAGTAGATGATGATGATGATGAAGTGATCTTGGTTGGAGAAGAACATGTAAATGAAGATGCTGATGTGATCTTTGTTGGGATGACCTCAGCTTACAATCGTTTCAAACATACTGAACAGAGTCACCCCAGGTTCTTGGTCAAGGAGAAAAAGGTATGGTCACTTCAGGAAAGGTAACACTCACAAATTACAGCCTGTTAGTCATGTGACTCCTACATCAGAAGCAAAGAGTGTCTTGCGGGTTTCTGACTCTGAATCAAGATCAACAGGTAGTCCTGTTATTATTGAACCTTTGTCTCAAGCTGATGATAAAAATATTTCTCCACAAATAGTACCTAGTAGCTTCTCAAAGGAGTTATGTTCTTCTTTGATTACCTTCACAAGTTCATTGCAGCATCCAGCAGCAACAGCAGTTTCTGCAGGAGATATGAATAAAAGTCCTCATGGATCAAAGCGAGTTTTCACTTCGGAAACAAAGAGCACAAATCCCAAAAGGCCTAAACTCAGCGATGGCATGATAGGGGAACATTCTTTAGGTTTTTCCCCTTCAGGTATTGTTCATCCAGTGACTACTCAGCAAAGCACACCAGACCATGTCCATACCTCACTAAGCCATGTTCAGCATGGAGAACCTTGTCCAACACCTTTGGCAAAGGACAGTGTTCATTGCAAGCCTGTAAGACCTTCAGGGGGAAATGGACTGACAGAAACTGATTTTCCAAGTTTAGCAAGTCCAAACAAGATTGTTGATGCCACAGGAGGAAATCTGATTGTGTTACTTCGTGACTTCTACTATGGAGAGCATATAGGGGTTGGGCAGCCAGAACCGAAGACTCACACAGCCTTTAAATGCCTCAGCTGCCGGAAAGTTCTAAGAAATGTCAAGTTTATGAATCACATGAAGCACCACTTGGAACTTGAGAGGCTGAGAGGTGACAGCTGGAAAAACCACACCACCTGCCAGCACTGCCACCGCCAGTTTCCTACTCCCTTCCAGCTGCAGTGTCACGTTGAAGGTGTCCACACTCCCCAGGAGCCCTCCGCAGTCTGTCAAATCTGTGAATTGTCCTTTGAGACAGATCAGGTTCTCTTAGAGCACATGAAAGACACTCATAAGCCTGGTGAAATGCCCTATGTATGCCAGGTTTGCAGTTACAGATCATCATTTTTTGCAGATGTGGATGCACATTTCAGAGCATACCATGGTAACACTAAGAATTTGCTTTGCCCATTTTGTCTCAAAATTTTTAAAACTGCAGCACCATACAGACGTCACTATAGAGGGCACTGGAAAAAGAGTTTTCACCAGTGTTCCAAATGTCGGCTACAGTTTTTAACTTTCAAAGGGAAAACGGAGCACGAGAGCCAATGTCATCAAATGTGTAAGAAGCCTAAGCAGCTAGAAGGATTATC
>NW_024074101.1:0-3429 GCF_014754425.2 Oryx dammah
CTTACTCCTTGGAAGAAAAGTTATGACCAACCTAGATGGCATATTCAAAAGCAGAGACATTACTTTGCCAACTAAGGTCCGTCTAGTCAAGGCTATGGTTTTTCCTGTGGTCATGTATGGATGTGAGAGTTGGACTGTGAAGAAGGCTGAGTGCCGAAGAATTGATGCTTTTGAACTGTGGTGTTGGAGAAGACTTGAGAGTCCCTTGGACTGCAAGGAGATCCAACCAGTCCATTCTGAAGATCAACCCTGGGATTTCTTTGAAAGGAACGATGCTGAAGCTGAAACTCCAGTACTTTGGCCACCTCATGCGAAGAGTTGACTCATTGGAAAAGACTCTAATGCTGGGAGGGATTGGGGGCAGGAGGAGAAAGGGACGACTGAGGATGAGATGGCTGGATGGCATCACAGACTCGATGGACATGAGTCTGAGTGAACTCCAGGAGTTGGTGATGGACAGGGAGGCCTGGCGTGCTGTGATTCATGGGGTCGCAAAGAGTCGGACGTGACTAAGCGACTGAACTGAACTGAACTGAGGGTTAGTTCTCTGGTAGTCTAGGGTCTTGGAGTCAGTGCTCCCACTCCAAACGCTCAGGGCTTGATCTCTTGATCATCTGCACAGATCTTTTCTATTTGAGTTCAAGCTGACAGAGAAGTCATCATATCCTTTTTCTGATGATTCTCCACTGGAGCTGCCAGGCTCCCTCCACCTTCACTCTAGGAGCCCAGGACTGCCTAAGCACAAGGGAAAGCTGCCTTCCAGAAAGTCATGGCTGATTCTTTGCAACCCAATTACTGTAGCCCCCAGGCTCCTCAGTCCATGGGATTTTCCTGGCAAGAATAGTGGAGTGGTTTGCTGTTTCCGCCTCCAGGTATCTTTCTAACCCAGGGATTGAACCCACATCTCTGGCATCTCCTACATGGACAGATGGATTCTCTCCTGCTGGGAAGCCCCACATGTAAGTACCAGGTATTATATCCAGGGTCCTTGTGAGGTCTCAGATGTCATTAAGTTATCTGAGACCTCTGGGGCTTCGGGAGCTGCAGGCTAAGGGTAGCTGCCTTGCATTATTGTTCTTCCTACCTTTTGGCTGGGGCACACATATTAGGAATTTCTCCTAAAATGAGAGTCAACCTTCCCACCACCTCAGGGAATTTGGGAGGCAGAAGCTTCTGCCCTCATTCCCACCTTAAATCCCTTGTGGGTAGGTAGAGTCTCACAGCTGGGCCCCTGCCCTCTTACTCTCATTATCTCTGAGCCCCTCATCCACAAGCCAGGGTGTATACCCCACAGGGTAAGTTTTCTGAGACTGGGTCTCCATGACCCCCAGCAGTGGCCTGCAGCTCTAGGGTTGATCTGCCTGCCTTTTCTTTCAGCCTCAAATCCAAACTGCATTCTCCATCCCAATTTTACCAGTGAGAAAACTCATTTGGTCCCCAAATGGCTCCTGCATCCAGGTCTGGAAGCAGATGCTATCAGTAGTATATCCATATCTTGTTGGCATGTCTACCTACTTAAGGCTGCTACTGTGGGCACTTGCAACTCTCTGCCCATGGACTGTCAATCTGTACAGAAGGAGTTATTAGGTTAGTGTAAAAGTAATTGCAGTTTTTGCATTGTTGAAATTTGCTTTTTGATATTGGAATACATTCTAAATAAATGTGGTTAGGTTACACATCATTTTAAGTGCATTTCTCTCTTTATGTTTTTTGCTAATGAGTTATTACTTGCTGCTTATTTTATATTTATTTTAGACTATGGAAATGATATTAGACAAAAAGCAAACTTGAGTGATTTTCTTATTTGAATTTCAAAATGGGTTGTAAAGCAGTGGAGACCATTCACAACATCAACAGTGCACTTGGTCCAGGAACTGTTATCAACCATACAGTTCAGTTATGGTTCAAGAAGTTTTGCAAAGGACATGAGAGCTTTGAAGATGAGGAGCCTAGTGGCTGGCCATCAGAAGTTGACAACAATAATTGAAAGCCATCATTGAGGCTGATCCTCTTAAAACAATAGGAGAAGTTGCCAAAGAACTCAACATCGACCATTCTGTGGTCTTTCTGCATTTGAAGGAACTTGGGAGAGTGAAAAAGCTTGAAAAGTGAATGCCTTGTGAACTGGCCTGAAATAAAAAAAAGAAATCGTCATTTTGAAGGGTTGGTCTTCTCTTATTCTATGAAACAACAACAAACCATTTCTTGATCGGACATGCAATGAAAAGTGGATTGCATATAACAACCAGCGACAGCCACCTCAGTGTATTGGACAGAGAAGAAGCTCTAAAGCACTTCCCAAAGCCAACCTTGCACCAAAAAAAGTCATGGTCACTGTTTGGTGGTCTGCTGCCCATCTGAGTCACTATACCTTTCTGAATTTCAGCAAAACCATTATATCTGAGGAGTATGCTCAGCAAACCAATGAGATGCACTGAAAACCAGCACCTCCAGCCAGCTCTGGTCAACATAAAGAGCCCAACTCTTCTCCACAACAATGCCTGACCGTACTTCACACAACCAGTGCTTCAAGAGAAAAGGGAACCCTCTTGCACTGTTGGTGGGAATGCAAACTAGTACAGCCACTATGGAGAACAGTGTGGAGATTCCTTTAAAAATTTCAAATAGATCTGCCTTATGACCCAGCAATCCCACTGCTGGGCATACACACCGAGGAAACCAGAATAGAAAGAGACACATATACCCCAATGTTCATCGCAGCACTGTTTATAATAGCCAGGACACGGAAACAACATAGATGCCCATCAGCAGATGAATGGATAAGAAAGCTGTGGTACATATACACAATGGAGTATTACTCAGCCATTAAAAAGAATACATTTGAATCAGTTCTAATGAGATGGATGAAACTGGAGCCGATTATACAGAGTGAAGTAAGCCAGAAAGTAAAACACCAATACAGTATGCTAACACATATATATGGAATTTAGAAAGATGGCAATGATGACCCTGTATGCAAGACAGCAAAAGAGACACAGATGTATAGAGCGGACTTTTGGACTCTGAGGGAGAGAGTAGGATGATTTGGGAGAATGGCATTGAAACATGTATAACATCATGTAAGAAACGAATCACCAGTCTATGTTTGATGCAAGATACAGGATGCTTGGGGCTGGTGCATGGGGATGATCCAGAGAGATGATATGGGGTGGGAGGTGGGAGGGGGGATCATGTTTGGGAACTCATGTACACCCGTGGTAGATTCATGTCAATGTATGGCAAAACCAATACAGTATTGTAAAATAAAGTAAAAATAAAAATTTAAAAAAAAACTAACAAATTGGGTTTTATCTCTCTTTACAAAGTTTTATCTCATCCGCTGTATTCACCTGACCTCTCACCAACCAGTTGGTGACAACTCTCACCAACCTCTCGCCAACCATTTGACCTCTCGCCAACTAGTCGCCA